>NW_013669192.1:77005-102027 GCF_000517525.1 Limulus polyphemus
AAAGCAAAAAAACATGTCGATGTCCTCTTTAACACCTTCCACACTTGCATACGTTTTCCCATTAAGATGGTGTTGCAGCGAACGAAAATCATGGTAATCTGATGGCGCCATATCTTGAGAAGATGGTGAGTGGGGAGAACTTCCCAACCCAACTCCATAATCTTGTGTTGCGTAAAACGTGCTACATGTGGACGTACATTGTCGTGGAGAAGAAAAACACCTTTCCGATTGACGAGTGAAAGGCGTTTATGATGAAGGGCTTGATTTAAACGTTCCAGTTGCTGATTCTAGATCTCTACATTGACAGTTTTCTGTGGATTGAGGAGTTTGAAATGAATTACTCCTTTGATGTCCTACCAAATGCAAAGCATCAGTTTCTGCGGGTGGAGTCCAGGTTTTGGGGTCGGAAGTGGTTTTTGTCTAGGACTGAGTCATTGTTTTTGGCGTTTAATATTCGCATAGAGAATCCATTTTTCATAACCGGTGACAGTTCTGTCCAAAAACGGTTCACGCGCATTACGCGCCAGAAGAGACGAAGAAACGTTCACACATTGGAAACGATGATCATCGGAGAGTTTGTGAGGCACCCAAACACCTTCTTTATGGAGATATTTCTTAGATGTTTATGTATTGTTTCATGAGAGACACGCAATTTTAGGGCCCATTTCACTAGTGTGTTACCTTGGATTAGACTCAACAAGCGTATTCAGAGCATCAATATCAATTCCAACATGTCACAGTTTTAAGTCTAAAGTCACTTGAACGAAATTTGCTGAACCATCGTTGACATTTACAAACGTTCCAAACATTTCCATACATTTCTTTGATATTCTTTGTGGTTACAGAGACGTTGTTTCCCTTCTTGTATTCAAACAGCATTACATGCCGAATGTGTGTCTCGTCGTGTGCCATTACTATAAGGGACTGACTTAATCCTGTAGACTCCCAGTGGAGCATAGGGCCGCAACAACACCTCACCAATGGACTCTGTTCTGGGCTGCTCTCCTCAGCTGGGTCCACGCCATTCTGGCGGCCTTCGCTCCACTTCCGACCGATCTCCTCCACGTCTGTTTTGGCCTCCCAGCTTTTCTTTTCCCTTGTGGGTTCCAGTCCAAGGCCTGCCTTGTAACGTTGTCAACTGATTTTCGCAGTGTGTGTCCGATCCAGCCCCATTTTCTTTTCCTGATGTCTTGGCTGACTGGGTTTTGATTGGTCCTTTTCCATAGCTCTGTGTTTGAGATCTTCTCTGGCCACCTGATGTTTAGGATGTGTCGCAGGCACTTGTTGATGAACGTCTGTATCTTGTTGGTGATGGTGTTCGTAACTCGCCATGTCTCGGACCCATACAAGAGGACCGCTTTTACATTTGTGTTGAAGATGCGGATCTTGCTGCACAAGGATAAGGCTTTGGAGTTCCAGATGAGTCGCAGGGTGTTGAACGCGAGCCTTGCTTTGTTGATCCGGCTCCTAACGTCTTCGTCTGTGCCGCCATTTCTGCTTACTATGCTTCCAAGGTAAACGAAGCGCTCTGTTTCCTTGATGTCTTCTCCCTGCAGCTGCAGTGGGCGCTCTTGTTTGTTGTTCAGCCGCATCACCTCCGTCTTTCTGGTGTTGATCTTCAGGCCGGTCTTTCCTGCCTCCTCAGCGAGCCGGGTGAGCTTGGACTGTGCATGCTGTTGCTTGTGGGACAGAAGGCTGACGTAGTTCGCAAAATCCAGGTCCTCCAGCTGTTTGGCGAAGGTCCACTGGACGCCGGCGGCGCCACCCTCAGTCGTTATCCTCATGATCCAGTCCAAGACGATGAGGAAGATTGTCGGAGACAGCACACAGCCTTGCCTCGCTCCGGTTTTCACTGGGAAGGGGCTTGTCAGCTTTCCATTGTGAATGATCTGGCAGGACGAGTCCTCATAGAGCTGCTGGATGATGTTGATGAGCTTCGGAATTTCTATAAAATAAAATAGCGAATGGTGCCTATTAGATTAGATGGCCAATGGTTAATGAAGATAGTGGGCTTATTCACCCGCAACTACTGCCCTATTCGCTGACAAAAATAATTTGACATGCTAATTAAAAATCGCTTTATTATCCCTGCAAAAAATCAGACAAGAGGGTGCCACATTTCCACTTGACCCAATTAGCCCCTGGGGAGAGTTAAAGTTAAAAAGTTGCTTGAGAAATGCTATGTTCCAACCTTGAAAAGTATTGAGAAACAAAAATTAATGAACTTAACTTTTAAACTAAAAGGTGTGGAAAACATGTAGTGCAGCCTGGTACTACACACATAATGAAAGTCATAAAAATAACTATGCAAATGCATTATTAAAATGCATTCTATACTTTTTATCCTTAATATCATAAAATGTACTTAAATAATTATGTTTAGTTAATTTAAGGTAAATGAAACCATTTTATTTGAAAAATCGAAGGAAAAACTCTGAAAGTGAGGGAGAAGCTGCCATTAAGGCTCTGCTGGTGAGCGAAAGAGAAGTGAGTATATCTCTCAAGACAACCTCACAAGAATGATCCATTATTATTATAGAGGTTCCAACACACTCTGTGGAAATCACAGTCATTATAAGTGAGTGATTTGAGCAACTCCAAAAGCAATGTCCCTACGCAGGCAAGGCTAGAGAGCCTTCCTTTTAGAAAAAACAACAACAACAAAAAACAGCATAGTTTTCACCAAATTTCTTTCAAGTGCACCAGAGAATCAAGTATTCTGAGAACGAAGATCTGTTTATTATTTTTCTTGGCGTTTTTTGGAATGGAATACTTTAAGAAAAGGGTGGTAGTAGAAGAAATGGATTTTCAAGACGAAAGATTTGAATTCTCTCTCTTCAGGCAATATGTATAAAATGAGCATTATTGGAGTTAAATAATTGCATGAACAGAGTATTATGTCATATATTTGAAAGAAAAAACACCTCTAGAGTCACCTATACTAACAACAAGGGCAGCAGACGTGCAAGAAAACAGAGCTGACGTTAAAGGTTCTCTGAGAGTAAAACATTTTGTTGGTCGACAAGGAATGTTTTTCCAAGAACCAAATGAACCAAATGGATCTTTTAATAAAAGAAACTTTATCATACTCCTGAGTGTAATTCTGGAGAAGATGAAAACCTTAGATAAAAATGAAGAGCATTGGCATGGACATCATTCATCACACGAGTACCAAAATTTCCCGATTTGCATATTTGGTGAGCAAATAGAAAAAACAATCATTGCAGCTTGATTTAATTATCATATGTGCTCAAGAAGGTTCAATGAAAGAACGAGCTACTGGCACATACAACATGTGTAGCCTAAGTGCTGATTCCCTAGCAAAATAAATTTATGATAAAGTTTGCAATATGGCACTTGATTTTCAGTTTTATTTAAAGCAGTGATTTCAGTGTAATGAGTGAATGGACAAGTGAATGCCAAGAAATATAATAAAGGAAAAAGTACCCCATGCTGTGCATTTTTATTGTTATGCTTAAAGTCTGAATATGGTTCGCGTTAACAGCATTTTTGACATGTCAGTTCTTTCAAAGTTTGTTGGCATAGTGTAGACATTGTAAAACTTTACTGCAAATGGTAACACCAGCTACGAGCTATTTATTCAGATTGTCCGTCATCTAGAAAGAAATGTTACAACACGATGGCTGTATTAGTACATAACATAGTATGAAACTATTCTGGCTTTACTACAAGCAACTACCTCGATGCATGAAAGACTGAGGATACTGGTATTAAAAGAAGACTTGTATCTACCTCTTTCATCTTCTACTGTTACATTCCAAAAATATACTTGATATAACGAATGCACTTACCAAACACTCTGTAAGAAAGCGGTCTTGTACTGCTGTAAGTAACTGACTTGATAAAAGCTACCAGAAAGGAGATGCAAATGGCAAGGTACGAGGCAGAATAGAAAAATACATTAGAAAGCAAACACTTTGTGCTGTTTTTGAGATCGACTTGAATCCTAGTAATTCTACATCCATCCATTTAAAGCCAAGAGGATCTATAAATGTCGATATTCCTAGCCGGTTATCTTACCAAAACCAGTATATAACGAAGAGCCAGCCAGTAAATTATGTCGCCAAATATGTGTGTGATCATCAGAGCCATTTGCTTGACTAATTCATTATTCTAATTTATTTTGGGTTAAGCATCGTAGATACGGTTCATTTATTCATTAGTAGCTTTTGGTAGACTAGTTCATTTTCTTGATTTGTTCATTTATCATATGCACTAACCCTTTTCGAACCAGAATAGTGTCCCTGATATCCATTGATTTTTCTTTCTTACAAAGGAAATACTTAACCAGGTTGCCAGAGAAGTAAACAAATTTACTAACTAATATCTATTTTCAGCTTAAAGATAATCATATAATCGGCTTCAAGATTTAGTTTTCCTGTCATTTTTATATTATGAAATTTTCGAAAATATTTAAAGTATTTCCTTACGTTTTAGAATTTAATTTGTTTAAATGTTAATCAGAAAATTCCAGTTTATATATCTAATAAAACTGAACCTGATTTATGTTAATTAATATACTTCTTTTTATACTTGATTTTTCCGATTGCAATAGTTATAAATTGTGAACAACACATAGAAAACCGATAAAAAGTTACCGGTGACCTAGAACCTGACCTTTCAAAACGGCGCTAAATCAGACTAGTTGAAAATATTTCTTCTAAGATTATCCGAGACCTGGCATGGCCTAGTGGTTAAAACACTCGACTCGCAATCATGTTCGCCCGTTCAGCCGTGGGAATTTTATAATGTGATGATCAGTCTCAATATTCGTTGCCCTACCTCTTTTACTTCAAAATTAAGGACAGCTAGCACAGAAAGCCCTCGAAAAGTTCCCGCGAAATAAAAAACAACAACAATATTTTTGGTCGAAATAAATTTAAATGTAACAAATATACTCTTTTCAATAAATTGTAAGTTATATTATCTATGCGTATTGTTTTAGTAGAATAAGTTTAACAATAATATTCAATACATAACTATTTGAGTGACATATGAATCATCGGAAAATTCTACCGTCTCTTACCACACCCTCATACTTTCTCAACATATATAGGCTTACCTGATGAATTTACACACAAAATATGTTCTGTAGCTTTCAAACAAATTTAAAGCAAAAACATTTTTAAAACGATAAGCACGTCTAAAAAGGCTATAAAAGATCCTCAGCTCTGTGATTTGTTCCCAAATCTTTAAACTTCCCTTTATATTCTGTAGTTCTTCTCTGCAGGTCTTGACGTTTTTTTTTTTCACAAAACCACAAATTACATCTCAAGCCACTTTAGTCATCGTACACTGACATAAATATTTTATATACTTCTCTATTCAATGGTATTCAGTCGTTGACTGTAGGTATTTTAAAAGCTGAGCTTCATTAATAGTTATTCACATCACATGCTGGTAAGCGGTGAGAACGAAAGCTATACTAATAAAATCAGAGAAAGAGAAGAAAAATTACTTGAGTAACATTTCTTGAGAATTATATAATTTTTAGCAAATTTTTGGGCTTTTGATCCCCATACTTCAACCCCCTCCTCAACCGTGCTGTTCAGATATTTTGATATTTCATGAACTACTTTATGAATATGTTTTACTGTTACAAACTGCTCGAATCCATACTGAATACTATGGATTTGTCGTTACAATAAAGGATGAAAATATTCTGGTATTTTTTATTTTTACCGTGTTCAGTAGTAATTTATTTTTTATGGCGCTCTCCATTAATAGTACTGTAAAAACAAAATATTCGAACACAAACATCATCTATTTAAAATTGTCTTATACGTAGAATGATCAAACATGGTTATATGGCGTTTGATAATTATCTTATTTGCATATGCAAAACCTTTTTTTTGTACACAACATCGGAAAAAAGTTAAACTTTCCGCATTTTGTTTCTGTTGACCCCATCATCCTGAAATCGATGTCAAGAATCCATTTTGTCTGTGTTTTTCATAGATACTGAATTTTAGTTATTGATCGTACCAATCATCCTTTGGATAAAGGGATTAAATATAAGATTAGGAGTTAGTAGAAAATAAAATAAATCGCAGAATAACTAAACAAGCATTATTAAATTCCGAAATATCAATCACTTTTACAACATGATTGAGTAAAAAGTTGTCGAAATAGAGTTAGAAGTAAAATTGTAAAATTGAGTTATTAGTGTGCACTCAGTCTGGAGAGGGTTAGAATTCACATCAGATGTTTTACTGCCTGTCCCTGAGTCCTACTATTTCAGGAGATGGCATGTTGATTTAATAAATTTAAGACCATCCTTTAACATTCTTTCAAGCATTGGGAGTTAACTTACTTCATCACTGATGTAGAATGGTAGTCCAGGAAGGTAACTGCTAAAAACATTTCTACAGTGCGTAGCTGAAACCTCATCAGTGCTTGAGGAAAGACATGTGCACGCTGAAATGCCATTGTTGTATTGTGCATTCACCTGACTACATCAAGGATCTTCAGGATTCTGTTATAGTGTTGAGTGCTCAACCCGATTTTGTCTCAGCTCCTTATGGTTGGCTTCATTCTTCATAAGTTTCTCATTCATCTTCCTGGTAATGCTTTGGATAGGCAGTGAATGCTCGTGTGTTCCAAGGATACCGCTCCAGTTGGTTTTAAAATGCCTACCTTGGTTTTTATGACAAAACCCTAGAATCTAAGCAAGGGAATCTCCTGATTCATAATACACCCAGATATCGTTCCCACCGTAACCACCACATTTTCTTTTCTTCTTAAATTCTAAGAAGTTTCAGAAAGTATTCTTCCACAAATGCAGTTTTTATACTTTACGTTAACCAGAGAGTCAAACCAATTCATTAAATATGAACCCCAAAATAAAAACTCCTTGCTCATGACCCTAAAATGATAACATAAAAACTTTGATAGAACTGAAAACATTAGTTAAGTACTGAGTATTGTAATAATAGAAGTAGAGAAAGATTAGTTTGCAAGATAATAAAATGAACTAGAACAGTAAATGAAAGACACAAACATTCGTGCCAAACAAGGATCAAAATATTTACCATATATTGTTCACTCATACTGTGACTTTAACAAAGCACTGACCGGCTTCTGAGCTCTAGTGCCAACTTCTCTGGTTATTGGAATTAAGAGAAAGGTAAAAGAGTTGTGAATTAAATGAGAACAAATGGATTGCAGGTGTAATATATTATTCAGTTGCAAAAAATTCCTAGTGCAGTATTCCACAATCTTAGTTATGTCAGTGGTGATTCCCATTTTATATTTTCAAGGGGAGAATAGCTTCCAGCTAATACTAACCTATAAATATATCTGTATCACCCCAACCAATGGGTGCAATGACATAGAAACATGGCCAAGAAAGTACAAATTTTAGAGAATGATGAATGCGATACGTAACCTTACACGAAGCGAGGATCATGTAACTTTAAGACAACTTACGACCTATTCACAGGGAGTTGATAGATGGAAACAAGATCGAACAAGATGACTGCATTATTTCTGAGCTTGCTTAAGAAAAAAAGTTCAGGTAAGTCTCCTGGGCCAGATAATATTTCCCCATGAGTTTTGAACTTTGAAGGAGGTTAAGGACTGGATATGTGAGCCACTTGCTACTATATTTTGTAAGTCCTTGAATAGTGGGCAGGTACCAGAGGATTGGAAGTTAGCTAATGTCACTTCTCTTTTCAAGGGAGGTGATAAAAATTGTCCCAGTAATTATAGTTCAATTAGTCTTACTTCAGTTGTGGGAAAGGTTTTGGAAAGTCAGATAAAACATGCTTTGCTAAGCCACTTAACAAAGTTTAGAATTTAATTGGATAGTCAACATGGTTTCATTAATGGAAAATATTGCATCTGACAAGGTGCCACAAAAAAATGCTCGTAAAAATATCTATATAGGTGTGGGGGATAAGTTAGGCTGGATGGGAGAAAGCAGAGGGTTGTTACAAATGGAGTCCAGTCAAACTGGATTTATAAGTGAGGTACCTCAGGGCTGAGTCTAAGGACCTGTCCTCTTTTTAATTTACATCAGTGACATAGATGAAGGAATGGTCAATAAATTACTTAAATTTGCAGATGATATTAAGGTCTTGGGTGTTGCTAGCTGTGAAGAGAATGATGCTGATATACAAAAGGATTTAGATCATTTTGTGAGTTGGGCAAATAAATGACAAATTGTTTTAATTATAATAAATGTAAGATAATGTATGTGAGTTATCATAATTTGAATTATAAGTATAATTATATATGTAACTTTTACAGTGTAATGAAAGAAAGGGATCTTGGTGTAATAGTTGAACAGTCTCTTAAGCCATCCAAGCAGTGTGCTGTTGCTAGTGGTAGTTCAAATATGATGTTAGGTTGTATTTACAAAAATATTGAATACAAGTCTAAAAAGGTTATAATTTCATTGTATAGGTCACTGGTTAGTCTACATTTGGAGTATTGTGTTCAGTCTTGGGCTCCTTACTTTTGGAAGGACATTGAACTGTTGGAAAGGGTTCAGAGGAAGGTTACTAGAATGATGCCTGGGATGGAGGGGTTATCATGCGAAGAGAGATTGAAATCTCTCAAATTGTTTTCTCTTGAAAAGAAAAGAGTAAGAGGGGACTCTGACTGAAGTGTTTAAGATTGTAAAGGGAATTGATAGTGTTAATGCATCATCTTTTTTTCATACCTAACAGTGAGAACAGTAGGACTAGGGGACACAAATATTAATTTTGGCAGGGTAGGAGTCATCTTCAGCTAAAACAGTTATATTTTTCTAACAGGATGGTTGGTCTCTGGAATGGGTTGCCTTCGGATGTTGTGGAGGCAGTAAATTTAAGAGAGTTTAAGACAAAGCTTGATAAGTGCATGAATGATAAGGGCTGGCTTTAAGGTTTTTTATATTTATTATTCTAATCATAATTTTATAAAATTTATCTATTAATAGTTTTAGTTTAGTTTAAAAGTGGGACAGCCGAGATGGACCAATAGGTCCCATGTTGTCCCAAAACACTATGTTATGTTAATATGTACACAGATATTTTGAACATTTTCATGAGTAAAGGAACATTATTTTCTCCTTAGAGGTGTAAAAAATATATCGCATGAACATAACTTTTGTATTAATTGGATATTAGGTAATGTGCAGGCGGATATTTTGTTTGCCCATTAATGTCGTACCGTCACCTATCACTATATGGGCGGACATATGTTATGGGATTTGTTTACAACTATCCTCTCCGTAACGATTGTAGAAGTAACTAACACAGAAAATAAACTGCTTAAGATGTAAGTCGGTGCACTTTAGTAACCACCAGTTAGGCGATTGTGGTGAATTGTGGCAAGGTTGTAGCATGTCATAAGCGAACCATCTCATCACATTTATGAAACCTTTGATCCAGATCTAATACAGGCCATTTTAAACCTTTATTGATACATACACTTTTCAACAAAACATTGACTTCAGATATATATAATCAGCAGATAATTTCCCTTACGATGCTTATCGATACAAACATAAACATTGACTGCATGTTGAGCGCCCCAGTGGCACAAAGATAAGTCTAAAGACTTATAACGCTAAAAACCGAGTTTCGATACTCGTAGTGGTCACAACACAGATAGCCTATTGTGTAGCTTTGTGCTTAAATACAAAGAAACAGACTATATGTTGAAAATAAAAATCTTGTGTTAAAAAGGTAATTTGACAGGGATTTGAATCCACGATTCACAGATTGCGAGTCGATCGCCCAAGTCACCAAAAGTTAATAATTATAAAAAAATATTTAAATGTGTGAAATATTTATGGTGATTGTAAATATTGCGTTTTTAATGCAGTATTCACTTATTTGAAAATAGAATATTTTCATTTTTTACTAAAACCAAGCGTGGCCCAATGGATAGCATGCTGAGCAGAGGATAAAACGGTCCATACGTTCTATACTTGTAGCTGTGGGTGCGTTATAAAATGGTAGTCAATCTTGCTGTTGAGTTAAGAGTTTTGGTTTAGTTTGTTTTGAATTTCGCGCAAAGCTGCACGAGGGTTATATGTGCTAGCCGTTTCTAATTCAGCAGTGAAATACTAGAGGGAAGGCAGCTAGTCATCATCACCCACCGCAAACTCTTGGACTACTCCTTTACCAGTGAATAGTGAGATTGGCCGTCACATTATAACGTCCACACGGCTGAAAGAACGAGCATATTGGGTGTGACGGGGATTCGACCCCGCGACCCTCAGATTGCGAGTCAAGACCCCTAACCACCTAGCCATGTCGGGACGTAGATAAGAGACAGTAGTGAGTGATTGTCCTCTCACTGTCGAGAAATTCTAAATAAAGGTTGGTTATTTCTGGGTCTCGGGATCTCTGGCCATGTCGCTTACCAAAAGGTGCCGTTCGGATTGAAAACACCTTAACAATACCATATTTTTATTATTGTTCGTCGTCTTTCCATTGTGTAAGATTACGCATATTTTGAAATAATGTTTGTTTGTAAGTTTTTTAATTCATAACTTATTTTTTATATATTTTGGAATGTTATTGCGATGTATTGTTTTTTGCACGTATCCCGAATATACTCTGCTTTAAACTTATGCATGTGTTGTAATAAATAGGCACGTATACTCTCAGTAAATGATACGATCTAGCTAATGCTGATGATCCTGTAATTGTAGTTGAACGAACGTTTTAGAAGTGTACGTATAAAAACCAGTTTTTGTTGAAATTATATAAGATCGCAATGTGTTCTTAAAAGTAATAGGAACCAGGTTTTACATGAATTTATTTAGTCACTTATCGGAAATACAAAACACCAGATGATATCAAAAGGAAATTTGTGGTTTCATATAACAAATTAAAAATATTATAATATTTTAGAGTTAGAAATTATAGAATATTTTTTAGACAATGTTCTTTGTTGGATGCGTTTCAATCGTCTTATTTTTGGAATACTATTCGATGTGTTTCCTGTATTTTCCTGTAACAAGATAAATAGAACTTGTTTTCAAAATATATGGTAGCGTTTTTTATTATTTGCATCATGGTATCGGCAACGTTGAAAGGCTTTAAAATGTAGTGCTGCATTTAAAGATTCAGAATTATTTACTTTTCCAACAAATATGACAATTTTCCAACGGTGTTTTTTTTCCTGGATCTGTATGACTTACAAAACATTTTAATACTTTTATTGCAGTGTGTTTTATATCCCGATGTTACGAAAACTTTGGAAAGGTAGTATTTCTGAGTTTGTTTTTCACATTGAAAAATTTGCACAAATAAAAGATTTTCCAAAGTAGCTAAAAGTACGGTCTTTCATTCAAGAAGAGAGATTAATAACGTGTATACTTCAGTTTCAATGAGCACAAAGGGTAATATACAACCATTGTTAGTTGATACCATTGCTCTATTTTCTCTAGATTTTCTTATCGAGACATTTTAGGCAGTGAAAGACCATTGGTAAAATTGAGCCGAGAAAGAAAAAGGAATAGCTGTGCAAATGGAGAAAGAATGCGAGATGAAGGGCTGAGACATCTTTTGATAAATGGTCAGCCATTTGAGTAAGTGTTCTGATTAATCAAAAAGAAGTGTAGTACTGGCAATGACAAAGAGTTTCCTCACTTAAAAAAACAAACAAAAACAAGCTGAGTATGAGCTCGAGGGTGGTAGAAGCAAAGTACAAAACTCATATTTTTAAAGATTTTCTACACAAACCCATTGTGTATTTTTTATAGTTACTTCAATATCGAAGAATATAAGGTCTATTGTGATGTTGACGTTCATCAATGTTTTCTTTGTTATGAAATGCCCTACTGAATGATATTTCTAAGATGTTCGAATTTACTGGAGAAATTTATTTTTGTTTAAGCACTTTCTCTGGTGAAAAACATAATTAACGCAACTAAAAACTTTATTTTTAATAAAAATCTAATTGTTCCGTATGGTCGTTCATGCGGTTTCCTAATCAGTTGGTGATTTATTCAAATTTTATATTATAATATGGTAAATTTAATTAAGTGGAAATGAAGATACATTATAGATATGATGGTGTTGGAAAAGTATTTGACAGCTATTGATAATTGGTATAGAAATTTCTCGAATATTTAGATGGCGTAAATAATTAATTATGCAAAGATTTATAGAAAACTAAAAAAGTAAAATAACAAATTCTTCCTTCTTAGTTTGGTTAGTTTACCATATTTTCCTATATCAAGCTTACGTGATAAAAACCTATCAATTCAGTTGAAACTATTTATAGGGTACAATTAATCAAAATGACACCCAATGAAAAACTAAAACTTTAAATAAAAAATCGTGTTCAAGTTAACTTTCTTTTGAATTGAAGCTGGAATACTGATCTCAATTCTTATTTTTGTTTTACTACTAATAAAAACTAATAAAACAATAATTTACTGTACAAAAAGAAGAAACAAATTTATTGTTAAAAAAATAGAGTATATTCTTATTTATATGTTTTACAAGTATATAGTTCGTTGGTGGATTTCATGTTATTGCTCTGAGTTTTAAATACTGTTTCCAACGTAATCCATGCAACTATAAAACATAAAAGCGAAATCGCAAGAACTGAGAGTTTGTAGAGTAACACATATCCATATAACTATAAACAATATCGCCCTGTGGGACAGTGGTAAGTTTATGGACTTACAACGCTATAATCTGGGGCTCAATTCCCAGCGGTGGACACAGCAGATAGCCCGATGTGGCTTTGCTCTGAAACAAACAAACAACAAAACAGAAAAGCTAAAACGAACAACTGCGAACTTATTTATTATCATCTATTAAGCTACAGAACGGTAGACAAAGCTGAGAGTTTGTAGAGTAGCATATAACTAAAAATATAAATAACAAAGTGCATTAATAGCTCAGCATGGTGGATGAGATATGACATTTTGGTTGAAATGAATATATGTGTTCATAAATAGTCTACCAATAAATAACTGAATATATATATATACATATATGATAAGTAAAAAAATTAAAGAAACGATACTGACGCAAAAACAGATTCATGGATTGCCTTTCACTCTATGATAGGGATTGTATTTATTACTATATAGTTTTCATCGTTGAAGTGAGAAACTAATCATATGAAACTATACTGAAGTGAAAGTGTAAAGAAACAACGTTGAGCATTTAAGAAATCTGTCGAAAAGTACTGTTTCATGTAAAAGAATCACTTATGTTATCTGGTAAAAGCTGGCATTTTTGCTTATTCTGGAACATTTATTCAGTAATTTGGATTATGTCAGTTACTCACTCCTTTATATCGTCTAGGACATTGAAAATAAATTATAATATTAAATGAGGTTTGCAATAAAAGAACAACAAAAGGTGTCAGTTTTTATGGGACCGCATATTCAGCGTAAAGATGGAAATTAAAACTTGTATTTAGGGGTTAGATCAGATAAAACATGGTACAGAAGTTTTGAAAGTGAGACCAAGAAGGAACACAAGAAACTTAAAACCTAAAAAGATCAAAGCTAGTCTCATAAATCCGTATGAAGATAAAATACCACAGGGTGATCGCCAAAATAATCAAAGTCTTTAAATGTTCAGATTGCCCTTGATACGAAGCAACTCTCTGGCGACTATTATTTGAAAATAAATATTATTTCTTTGAAAGTATTCCGCTAGAGTGCCTCTTAACTACTAAACCTTCTGGTGGGAAGTAAGGAAATTCTAACCTATGAAACAGCTGTTGTCTTCAAGCTGTTAGCAGGTAGTCTTCTCTTCTCCCGTTTGCTGGAAAGATCTCATTATTCCTTCCCTTACGCTGTTTACATATATTGATCCTTCGCCAACTCTGCTGAGAGGTATTTGGACAGGGATACAAAGATAAATGAAAGTCTCTCATAACCTTTGTTACAAGACAAGTTATAATAATGTTAGAATCAAAATGAGTTTTAAAAACAATCAGGGTTTGTACTTTATTAGTGAACATTTTTTCTTGCAGTCAGTTTGCAATTTTCGTAAGGATATAATTAGGTTTTAGAAAAAACTTATTATTCAAGATAGATGGAGGAAGTTCCTGGTTCTGTAAAAGAAAGATTAAAAATATAAAAAATACGGTTTTTAATGAAATCTCTGAATCTCTAAAGAACAACGTAAAATTCTTTCGAAATAGATATACAAATAAAGCAGTTTGAGTATTGGTATTCTATTGTCTTTAATTGTCATTAGAAAATTAATAGTTATAGCTAAATAGGTAAAACGCTTCATTTATTTATCTATTAAATTCAGGGCTCCATACCTGCGGTGATGACAGCACAACTTCCCATTGTTCAATTTTATGTTTAACAACAATTGAACAAAAACAATTATTTTTGTGGTTTTGTTCATATCATTACGTCAGAGTTTATCTTGAATACATTACGTGTGTCAATATTTGTTAACAGATTTTGTCAGACTTGTTGCTTTGTTTAGAATATTTCCAGTTTTGGCGAATATGAGTAGAATTTTCGGCCAGTACATTTAACCTAATGTTATAAATACAATATCACCCATTTCAAAGTTAAATAAGACCATACATAATTTTTCTAAAATACTGCAAAATATTATTTTTTGTTTCTTTTGTTGAATTTTACGCAAAACTACTCAAGGGCTATCTGTACTTGCCGACCCTAACTGATAAACTAGAGGGAACTGAGCTAGCCAACAACACCCACCGCAAGCTTTTGGGCTACTCCTTACCAACTAACGGTGGGATTGACTGTCGCATCATAATACACCAAGGCTGAAAGGGCAAGCATTTTTATTAAGGGGTTTCGCAACCTGTACATTGCGAATCGAACACCATAACCATCAGGCTATGCGATACCCTCTTATGAAGATAGGTGTAAGAGAAGAGAAAACAGCCAGCTTTTGGTCATTCCCTAAGGAATTAGGGGATTACAGCACTTTATGTCATTAGAAAATGATTAGAGTGAGCGGCTGTCATTCCTGTTTCATTAGTAGGAGATTATAGGACCCACAAAAAACAGATGTGTGACGTCAAAAAGAAAGGGTTTAGCATGGGTTTGGGAAAGGAATATAAAGGACAGGTGTTCAGTGAAAAGAGAAGACCGGTAGATGTGAGAGAGAACGAATAAACCGAGAGAAGAGAATGAATAAAGCAATATGTTGCCTAAAAACTAGTTCTAAATCTATGTGTTATTTATTATAGTAATAAATAGCAGTTTGTTATGTTTATATTAATATGTGTCTATTCCAGATATGAGGAGAATGCAAAATGCAAGCATAGGACGTTCGTAACAAAGTGGTGTTAAGACGATATACAACAGAATCCAGTGCTAAATAAGTTAATAAATAAACAAAAATTTCAAACTTTAGCATTATGTTAGTAACGTTACGTCAGATTTTATCTTGAATATATTGCATATGCAAATATTTATTAATACATTTCTTCATATCCTATGCTTTGATCAGAATTTTTCCTATTTTTGGCGAATATGAAGCGTATTTCAGTTAGTACTTTTTACATTATGCACATAATATCATTCGATTTAGAGCAAGTCCAGAACGGTTCCTAGTTTATCTCTGAATAGGAATGTTACTGCAAAAGACTGTAGTAAGTAGACACTATATTGAAATTAGACTTCAACAGAATAACGGCGTAGACTAATAATTGTAACTATTATTAATATTGTAAATATTAGGAAGAAAAGCACATTCAGAAATATTAGATTAGTTATATTATACTGTTGAAAAACGTTCTATCTCGATACCAAAAATGCTGTTTGAGATTGAAAATAGTTATGGTGTGAAAGCCTTTTGCGGGTTTAGCGTAATTACAATCACTTATATTTGTCATAGGACGTATATTAAAGACGGTTTCTTAATCATTATTAAATTATCCTCTTCAACTAGCTTTCTACTTAATTACATATTAGATATCATTTGTGGTAGTTATTAGAGAGTAAGATTCAAATTCTGATAATAGGTATAAATAGGGTAATTACATGACTTATAACAATAAATAGTCATATTAAGGCCCAAAATATCGTTACTAGCGAGGGTACTTAACTGATGAAAAAAATGCCTATAATCTTTATAAGAAGGAACGTAGGTAATGTACGTTCAATTAGGTATACTCTTTACCTGGTGGGTTTTTAGCTTCGATCTAAGTAGCTTGTTCTGATAGGAAGTTAATATTCTATAACACAGTGATTAAGATATACAAGGTAATCCGTCATCCCAATATTAGGAGGTTAAAAACCCCATCAACAATAAGTTAACCTACATGGGTTTACCAGAGCTCACAGAAAGTGATTAATAACAAGTTGCACATATCCCGATGAACTCTTCTCTCCCCTATAAACAAGCAGAAACAACGAGTGCATAGGCTGTTTACAAAAAAACTTATGAGTGAGAGAAAGACAAACTACAGAAAATACCTTGCACGTGAGAAATGGTACGTCAATGTTGGATGAGTTTTGGGTGTACTTGAATGACTGACAGAACACACTGATACCAATTACGTAAGTTGCTTTTCTTACACTGCGTGTTCTGTCTACATCAGGATAAAGGCTAAGTTACACGTCTAAATTCACAACAGCGTTTCTATGAATAATAGAGAATGAAACTGGTTCTTAGTTTATAAATAAGAACGTATTTGTTTGTTGTTTGAAGTTAAGCATAAAGCTACACAATGGGCTATTTGTGCTCTGCCCACCACGGGTATCGAAATCCGGTTTCCAGCGTTGTAAGTCCGCGGACATATCGCTGTGCCACTGGGTGGGATAAGAACGTAAGAAAAAATATATTTAGTTAGCTGTGCTCATTACCAGGTTGATTTTTAGTTTCGTTCTAAGTAGGTGGCTTGCTCTGATCGGAAGTTAATATCGATAACAATGATGTAAAGCGAAAATACTGTAAAAAAAAAAAGATTTAAAACTCCACAGAGTCAGTTAATTTCAAAATAGTGAGGACCATATGTCAATATATATATATATTTCCATAGAGCAATTTTTACCCTATAATAAGCTTGCATATCATAAAGTAAACGTTTCTTCTGATTACTATTTGAGTTAAAAAGTTGTTCACTTAAAAATGAAAGGTAGTGTTCCATTTAAACTCTATATTGTTCTTTGCTTCTGTCATACTAGGCATATATTCCAGTTCAAAAAAGCTTCTAATTGTGATGTGATTCACCTTAAATAGGACTACAACATTAAATTCAAGTATATATGTATATATATATATATACAGTCTTGGCCAAAATATTTGCATATCTTGTAATAAATAAGAAAATTATTATTAATATGGAATGCAAATATACTTATAGTCCAGTCAATGTAAAACAAAAATATCCTGAAACACAAAATAAATTTAAACAGAAATTATTTTTGATTTTTTATGTCTGGATATGCCCCCCAAACAACATATTAAAAATCTTCTCTTGCCTTTGCGTGCTAACTAGAATTTTTGGCCATATGAGGCCACGTACTCCCTACACCGTAACGTGTAGGGGGATAGGGCCAGTTAATCTGGTATAGAATAATAATAATAAAATTCTATATGTCACCACGAAGCTAATGCAGCTGTCTTTTGACTTGTAAGAGATTTAATAAATATATAAAAGATTGGATGTATATAAGAACTGGGACTTTAAATGTATATTTTTCAAGTGTAAAATTAAAAAAGATATATTGTGAGTATAAATATTTAAACTATATTTGACATAGGAATCTTTAAAATATGTAAATTTTTCTATCATGACTTGATGGCTAGTTATTCAATATGTGTTTCAAATTTAGAAGACGATCTGGGTTTCAACAATGATAAATAATGCCTGGGATCGTTTATATTCTGCTACTACTAAAGTTACTGAAATATATTTTATTCCTTCACAGAATATCAAAATGTTAAATGAAGACAACAAAATTTGCTTTTGCAGGTGTGAAAATGAGATAAAAAATGGATAACAACTGTATAACTATGTGATCACCACGTTTCCTTCAGGGATACAATTATATTGACAGAAAAAGAGGTTCAGGGAATTTTGAAGGCTGCGAATGAACGTAGTGATAGCGACATAAGTGTATGTGTTAGGCAAAAGATACACAAGGAATGTCGTCGTTTTTACACAGACCCTAAAAGAGTTGCTTTAAAAAGGAAATCAAATGAGGCAGGTGATGACCAGCGCACTTTGCATTTAGGGGAACAGTATTCATATTCAGTGAAGACTGTTTGTTTTGTGGCAAATCTATTACTGAAATAAGTAAGCAAAAGTGTTACAAAGGGTTTTATACACTCAGAACAGTTGACTCTGAAAATAAGATCTTTGAAAAATGTAAAGAAAGGAATGAAAAATAGTGAGATACAGTTATGGGTAGCATTGAATATTTTCGTGATTTACATGCATCAGATGCAGTTTATCATCAGCCTTGTAGCTTTAAGTTTTGGACAGGAAGGGACATTTCAGGTGAAGGTAGTGAAGCATCTATAAAGACGAGAGGTAGAAAAAGAATGCTGTGAAGGAGGTTGCTTTTATGAATGTTGTTCAGTATCTCGAAGGAAATGATGAAGAGCAAATAACTGTTAATAGTCTCATTGAAAAGATGAGTGACTACCTAGGTAATGATGATGATGAGCCATTCTCTCCCCAAGTGTGATGATCCACAACAAGAGAAAATGAAGGTAATTGAAACAGCAGCAAAGCTGATAAAAAGTGATATACAGGGTATGCCATTAACATCCAGTATGCATCCAACATTTGGAGACATCAATGCATTAGAGAAGGTAATTGATTATGTTCCAGAATCTGTTCGGACATTGTTGAGTGATCTTTTTTTGGTGAGAATATCACTGGGAAACAAGCTGCTTTAGGACAGACTATCATGTAGGCAGTTAGACCCAGAGGTATTCTAACACTGCTACAAATTGGTCTTGGTATTCAATGACACCATCATTTTAGGTCAAGATTTTTGGTTGATGCACAAAGCAATCTTGTTTTTTCTTGCTTTTATGCAGAAGTTAAAAAGTACGAATGTGGTGCAGCTGCATGCAATAATTCTGAAATCTCTGGATGTCCACCAGGTCACTTTTTATAGTTCATAGCCGACAATGTTGACCACAATATCCGAACCATAGATGGCCATGGCACATTCCATGGAATGGGAATCATAGCAGCTGTTACATCTGGAACCAAGATGTCTAGAAGTATACCAATAATACAGGTGACAGCTAAAGAAGTCCAAGCCGTTGACAAATTCCATTTACACTTCTACTTTTCCGAACAGTCTGCTAATATCAAGTATGGCCCTTTCCTTCAAATGTTTTCAGAGGATAAGACATACAACATAGATGTTTTGTGGAAGGCAACTTGGCTACTTAAATCAGTGAAGTCATCATGGGATAGTACAAAGCTAATGTTACATAACAGTAGAACATATCCAGGCAAGTCGTTTGTTGTCTTTATGCCTATGATGAACCTCAATTCAAGTGATGAAACATGCATGTATTCAACACTACTCTTTGTAAGTGATCAAGCAAAAAAGTGTGATGTAAGTGCTATAATCACCTTTGACCAGACACTGTGGTGGAAGGCCCTCAACATAGTCTTAGGTGAACCAACTGATAGTGAGTTACGTAGGTTTGTTATAGGGCTTGGTGGACTACACATAGATATGAGCTTTTTGGGTTGCATTGGGCAGATAATGAGCGATTTTGGGTTAGAAGAGGTTCTGGAAACAATCTATGCAAATGTTGCCTTTAGCCATATGCTCACAGTTAAAGCCGTAGGTCGAGCTATAAGGGGTAATAGCCTTGTTGACATGGCACTACATTCACTGCTTATCATGGAAGTGTTTGATCTTGATCTCCATAAAGATCACACAGTCATGATGAGGAAATGAGTGAATATCTGAAAAGGAGAAGTGATTGTTTTGACTGAAATGGTCTTGGAGAAGATGGGCTCCTGGTAGAAGAGAAAGTTTCAGACAAATCAAAGGGTGTGGACAATGGCATCATTTGTGCATTAGGAGTATATGACCAAGTGCTTGCTAAAGAGATTGATATTGAATTAACATGTTCGACTGCCGTGGTCAGAAGAATAAAGGAACGGTTGAGAAAACACTGTGACAAGTTAAGATAAGGAAGGACAGCTGCACTATGGCTTCAATATATTGATGTGATTTCCATACTACGAAAATTCAGAAAGACAGAAAAAACTGGAGACTCCATCTGCAGGCTGTCCTGGATATGTTACCTTTTTTTTCCAGCAGCTGGTCACAGCTTATATGCAAAGTCAGTATATGTATATTTGATGAACATGCAAGCTCATGAGTCATTTAACTCTGAAATTTACAGGTGTTTTTCATGGAAGGTTATCATGTTGTTAAAAGGAGTGATCACTTTTAGGGAGAGCTTTCTACATATCTGGTTATATAAAAATGTTGAGGAGAAGTCTAAAACTGTTGGTGGATTGATATGAGGTCGTGGGATGACACTTTGACTATTGTCTAGACCTGACTGTTCAGAAATGCAGCAGATAAGTGAAACAATGTATGTCATAAGTGAACAGCATAAGGAGAGTACCAAGGCACGGCAGCAGAAAGATCTGGATCTTGGTTAAAATTTGAAATTAAGTGTAATATGATATTTAATTTTGTTTTGAATTTCGCGCAAAGCTACACGAGGGCTATCTGCACTAGCCATCCCTAATTTAGCAGTGTCAGACTAGAGGGAAGGCAGCTAGTCATCACCACCTACCACCAACACTTGGGATCTTCTTTTACCAACGAAGAGTGGGATTGACCGTCACATTATAACGCCCCCACGGCGATTTGGAGTATGAAAAAAGTGAAAATTCAGGCATGCGACTTCGATATTCAATAAGAAGCCTAGTGAAGTAACCAACGGGAGGTAATAGACTCAGGCGAGTTAGCACTTCTGTGTCTGTACAAGAGTAACAAGAAAAAAGTATGAACAGTCTATGTGTCACTAAACGTGCAGTGAAAGTTGGAAAGAGGTCTAGCTTTGTGGATCCTACCACCAGTGTCTGATTGCACTATTAGCACTGTCAAACTGAAAAATGCATGTTATATTAAACATCTACATATGTAATTTGTATAATGCGACAGGTTCTATAGACATCATGAACAATTTATTGGAACAGCGAATAATTTGATCAGACACCTATAGAAAGATGTGTAACTCAACATTTCACCTACCACAATAAAACCTTACCATACATATATAATGACAAAATATAACATCATATTATACAAAACAGGTGTGTATGTATGTTTTGACGAACAAATGTTCAAAACAACTTATATAGACCAGAATAACAACTCGTACATGTTTGTCCGATCATATGCTACTTTATCTGTTACTACTAGAGCATTTACTCAATAGTTACGCCATGCATGTAAACAATGACACCAATGTAGAGCGTTATGCAAATATTTTGGTCAAGACTGTACGCATACATTATCACTTGCCTCCATGACATTCATATTAAATGTAAGTTTTAATTTCAAGTAGGGCAATAATCTATTGTTAAACTTTAATAACTTTGCTGTACTTGTACTGTGCTGTCATGATCAATGTCGTTTAGTATATCAAAAATAAATGATCATTCAAAACTGCAACAGGCAACAAAGTGATCGTCATAACTGTTCCTATTAATTCATGTAAGATCTTAACTTCAGCACTACTTGCACAATATCTGTTAAAGACCTTGAGGAATAAACAACTTTATTAAACGTCACTACAAAGTACAGTTCTTTAATCCAAAAATAATTCTTCTATCCTCCCGGATTTCCATGAAGTCCAACTGACAGCCAATGGTTAAAATTGCTTTAATACTTTACATACATGTGTAGTGTAACCATTGAGAGTTTCTAAAGCTTTCTCTTTACTCATGTGTTTCTAATATTATCGACTAGTACAGCAAACTGGTGTCCCTACAGCGCAGTGGATAGCGCGTTGGATTTCTAATCCAAAGGTACTGGGTTCGTTCCCACCACCATTGCCTGGTTCCAAGTCCAGGATGAGAAAGAAGAAGGGTTGGGCGCGGGGCAAGCAACTCCGTTCCGTAAAAACCAACCTGCTAAAAAATTACTGCAACAACAACTTCCGTCGGCGAGGTATTGTTGGGGCCCTATGCTCCAGTGGGAGTCTACAGGGATTATTATTATAGTACAGCAAACTAACCGAAAGTGCTTGTACATCTTTCAAGAAATTAATAATGCCATGAAGTATACTTATAGGGTTTAAAATAATCTTTATATAGAACTACATTATCTTTAATTTTACTACTTTGTGCTACTATGTTGAGGTACGGGGCTTAATACTCTATATCCCTAGCACAAAACAACTTTACGTTTTTGTGATAGCCAAAAATAAGCCATATCTAAGTATAGAATACCAATAGTTATTTATCTTCCAGATGTTTTGAATTCAGAATAGATTTAAGAGTTTCACTGTGATAACAATTCAAACTGCAAAGTCACCGACGCGTAAAATCACTTATCATTTGGTGTCTAAGCATTTACATTATTACATAGATTCTACATTTGTGAATTTAACCACACAAACAGTTTTCTAAACTTAGACTAGAAAGGGTGATTTCTGATTAGTAATATATTTCTCGACATGTTTATGATGCCTGAAGAATCTTCAGTTGATTGATAGAAAATACGTGGTTTCTAGTATACGGAGGATATAATGGCATTTCACAGATTCTTGTAGTTATTAAATTAAAATCATATTTGGTGCCTTGGCAGCTGAATATACTTTGACATTACACTTCCTAATTATATCTGTCGCTCTGCATGAATAATATTCGATGTCACATGCTTATAACATAGTTGTTGGCAGGGTAAAATTATATCACAAATTCATTAACATTCTAATGTAAGCACTTACTTTACACTAGCCAAATGCAGTATATTCTAAATTGCTCAATATCCGCAGTAGGGTTAACACTTTAGCACTAGATTGTATAATTCATGGTCACTTGTTTATAATTTATTAAACGTATACAGGTTTTTCTTCATAGTATAAGATCTATCTTGTTAATTTAAGTAATAAACACAAGACACAAGAAGATCCTCAGGTGACAACATTTGATAACAATAGAGTAGTCAGCGCCATATTGATCTAGGGATACCAGATCTTACAAGTACTAGATTGTCAGAAAGAATAAAATGAACAACTAAGTGTTAATACTATCTTACAAAAAGATAGTTCAGAATCAACTGAAATGACTGAAGAAGATAATGTTATGAAGATAACAACAGAAGCTAAATTAGAATAAGACAATCAAACTTATAAAAAAGGTGAGAAATAACACAGACCAAGTAGACTGTAAAGCATTATTTAATACGACCGATACAGAGGCTTTGAGTAGGAATAAGAAGGGTTCCGCTTATTGGCGTTTTAATAATCGATTATTGTAAAATACCAAATAATTAAGTGATATTAACCAAACTATAACAGAGTTTCAGACACAACAAAAATGAGAAAAATTTAAAAGCGTTATAATTTGGTGGGATCGTTTGAAAGGAGTAATCAAACCACATACTCAATTATTTCAAAGAAAAATTGATTGAAAAAAAAGGGAGATAGAGCATCTAGAAATCAAGTTATCTCAGTTATCTTATGTACAAGGAAGCTTTAAAAGAAATTCGTATAAATCGAGCCAAACACTGCGAAATTTATGAACGAATCCAAAGGATCAGAGAAACTTATTTTTTTTAGATTAGAACAAACACCTAGTACACAAAAAAGATGTATTAATAGCCTTAAAGGATAAAAATGATAGTTGAACTCGGAATGCAAGTGAAATAAATTATATAATTGTTGATTTTTAGAAGAGATTATATTCAGAAGAAAGTAAATGAAATGAACGATTCTTTCTTTGAAGGCTTAACGAGGTAATGAAAAAGTGAAAAAGAACCTCTAGATGCTCCATTAACGCTTACAGAAATAACTGCCGTTTGCCAATCATTAGCAAAAGATAATTCCCCTGGAATTGATGGCATAACGGTTAAGTGGTTAGTAAAGTTTTGGTCTAAGAATTGGTATTTTTCTACTAGAAGTTTTTAACGAATCTCTAGAGACAGGTGAATGTTCTAGAAGTATGAAAAAAGCAATAATAAAGTTAATACCTAAAAAAGGAGATTTTCCAGAATTAAAAAATTGGCGACCAGTATCACTTTTATGTACTGATTATAAAGCATTTTCGAAAGCCATAACAAACAGAATGAAATCTGTTATGAGTCACTTGATTCACGAGAGTCAGACTTATTCTGTTCCAGATCGATGCATTTATGATAATATACATGTTATGCGTAATATAATAAATCTCGCAAATCAAAATAACGAACGTTTAACTATTGTAAACTTAGATCTTGAAAAGCCCTTGACCGCATAAATCATAATTATTTAAAAAATATACTTTTGGTTTTGGCGGGAATATTATAAAGGCGGTTGATGCAATGTATAAAAATACCATATTTTATGTAGTTCATGGGTCAGTTTCAACTTAAGCTATTCCTTTTATAAAGATGTAAGACAGCGAGATCCAATGAGTATTTTTATTTTATTTACACTATCAATAGAATCTTTTCATTATGATTTAAAAAAAGAAAATTAATTCCTTAAGATCAATATCAAGTTTCAGTTATCATCAAAGACTTATTCTATCATCTTACGCTGACGATATAAACATTTATATTAGACAGGAGTTAGAACTTAATATTATTCAAAATACAATAAAGGAATTTGAAGCATATTCGGAATCAAAACTCAATGAAAAAAATCCCTTGGTTTATGGTCTGGCGTTTGGAAAACACGAACAGAAAAAAAACTAGGCTATACGTGGTCGAATCAAGGAATAAAAGTATTTGGAGAGTATTTAGGAAATTCTTTGGTACAGATTCAGAGAAAATGGGATAAACTGAAATATTGTTTATTTTGAATTTCGCGCAAAGCTACACAAGCGCTATCCGTCCCTAATTTAGCAGTGTAAGACTAGAGGGAAGGCAGCTAGTCATCACC
>NW_013669192.1:103027-115278 GCF_000517525.1 Limulus polyphemus
CCACGGCTGAAAGGGTGAGCATGTTTGGTGGGAGGAGGATTCGAACCGCGACCCTCAGATTGCGAGTCGAGCGCCCTAACCATGCCGGGCGAAACTGAAAGAGAAATGTAGTAAACTTATTACAGTCTGGAAGCGCTTTAAACCTTTTTTTTTATCATTGAAAGGAAAAATATTAATTCTTAATAAAATCATTAGTAGTATTATGTGGCACAGATTTAAAGTGCTAGAACCGTCTAAGAATATGATAAATAATTTTCAATACGCTTCTTTTATACAACTTGTTTGGAGGAAAGTTAATTGGGTTAACAGAAATACTTTATCTTTACCTTTTGAAGAAGGTGGATTAAATCTTATATCCTTGAATGATAAACTAACTATTTTTATGATTAGTTACTTCGAACGTGTATTACATAAACCAACAAGTTCATCCACGTTTTGATTTTCTTACAGTTCTTTTAATGGATCATATGGAACCACGAGGAAAGTTATGAATGTTTTATAACTCTGTTTTAAAAAGGTGGTGTAGCGTTAACATAAGAAGGAAAATTCAAAATTATTCTGTTCAAAGCCTCTTTTCTTGAATTCTTATTTATTAGTTAATACAGAAAATCAATTTTATTATTATTTTTTGATTGGTTAATAATGTGATAACAGTACCAGACATTGTAGATAACGAAATAAATAGATGGAAAAACATAAGGTTAATCTTGCCGTTAGAATTACAGATTGATGAAAATGAAGAGAGTTTGAAACGTTTAGTCACTGTGATTACAATGCAGTTTAAACACATTGTCACTCTTATAGGATTAACTAGCAATAGTGAAAATGTAACTAATAATGAACAAAGTAATATATCTAGTTTAGAATCACTAGTAGCAGAACAGGACATTAAAACCTTTACAACAATTTAGTAAAAATAAAATAAAATAATTTTTTGATTGATTATTCTCCTCAATTACCAAAAAGTATATGGAGAACAATATATAGAAGTTGGGCCGAAAAACGTGATGCGGATATACAGTGGAGACTTATGTATGATGATGTATGAAGCGAATAAATGTGACTGAATTATTTCCGTATTGTAATATTATGATAGGTAACAATTGACACATGTATTTTAGGTGTATTGCAAATGAACTTTTATTAGACATGATTTTTAAGTTATATTTAACAGTTTTGGGAAAAACATGTGAATCGTACGATTATTTGTATTTATACTCTTATAAAAGGTACAATAATTCCAAATTAATTGAGGTAATATATTTCTATTTACTTTTCAAAAATAATTCACTAGTTCTAATCACAACTTTAGCGGTAGCTTACCATTTCCTGAGTAGTTAATGATTGATGCTGTCCTAAACGTGTTTTTTGTAATAAATTTTAATATTTCTTTGATTAAAATCATTGATCTGTCTACTAAAATGGTTTATCAAAATCATGATATTATCAGAAGTATTTCAAAAACATCTTTAAATTTTTTTTGTTAAATTTCCCCAAAGATACTTGAGGGCTATCTGCGCTAGCCGTACCTTATTTATTTATGATAGACTAGAAGAAAGCAGCTAGTTAACAATACCCACCGCCAACTCTTGGGCTACTCTTTACCAATTAAAAGTGAGATTGAGAGTAACATTAAAACGTTTCCACTGTTGAGTGGGCGAGCACGTTCGGTGACGGGATTTGAATCCGCAACCTGAAGATTGCAAGTCATGGATACACCGTAAAGCATTTATGACATTTATGAACTGATTGATGGTGTTATTCAGGGCTTTAATGTTGATACTAGCCTGACAGATTTGTTTTTACGTTACCATGAAAAAACATGGTTGTCTATTTGCACATCTGGATTTAAATGTTTGTATTATACTAGATATGTTGAAGATATGTTATTTTCAAAACATAAAATCAAGTTAGTTATTTTCTTGAATAATAACAAACAACATGCCAATCTAAAATTTACTGTTGAAATTGAAAATTATTTAAAATTTGTTTGACACTTGACTTCAATATGATGAGACTTTTCAAAATTTGTTCCTGAGTTCTTCAAATGTAACGTAATTCAAATGTTAGCACCAAAGCCTCTCATTTTGCCAGGAACTCATTTCCTTTTCAACAACATATTTCCAACGTCAATAAAGTGCTTCAAAAATTATTATCCTCCAGAATTTACCAACACGAATAATTAGAAGAAACTTGAGAAACTTTGAACAAGAAATATTCTATCACTATTTCCAAGGTTTAAACAAAATGTGACTTTGATGCTTCTATTCTTTGACGATGTGCCTCTGGCTTTATAAAATAAGCTTGTTCAACTTCTAAGTTAAGCCTTTCCGTAGATTTCACTTAGGTGTATTTCAGGCATAGTAATCTTTTTTCATACAAATATAAAATTTTTATATTGCTGATATATAATTGTCTTTTCAAAAGGCTTTGATGGCTCCTTTAAGAATTTTGCATTGGTTTCACCACTAGATCTCTCCAACAAAGAATTAGTGAACATGTTACATTCTCATCAGATAACAATTAAAAAGTTTTTGCACACTTGTAAAGTGAATGTGATGCTTCTTCGCAAAATAGTATTTCGGTATTAGTTTTCGTCTTCCATTGAACAATACTTGGTATTAAGAAGTCTCTTGGCATTACCTTTTTATCTTCCATTGAACAATACCAAGTGTTAAGGAGTCTCTTGGGATTATCTTTCGTCTTCCATTGAACAATACCTAGTATTAAGAAGTCTCTTGGAATCATATTTTCGTCTTCCAATGAACAACACCCAGTATTAAGGGGTATATTGCAATAAAGACATTAAATCCAGCTATTAATATGTAGAAGTCCTCCTGAAATATGTTACTAAGATGACCAAACCTAAATATCATTTGGTTCAACAACTCTTTCTGTCCTCCCCTCAGTGGTAAGCCTGCAGGATTACGACGCTACATTTCGGGTTTCGACACCCATGGTGGGCAGAGCACGGATAACCCATTGTGTAGTTTTTTGCTTAAGCAAGCAAGCAACTCTTTCTTTTTCTAGAAATAAACCCATCCGTCATTCTAGCATCATATTAAACCTTTTATAGCTTGAGAGTGAAAAATTTATATTTTCTTTATAAACAAAATTTACTGAAACACACACAAGAGACTATAATAAGTATTCATTCTTCGTAATTTTACATTCGCTAAACAATTATGACGAAACAAAACTTATTTTCTAAAATATATCTTCTTCGGAGGTTTATAGTTTGACGCCATAGAATACAAATCCAGAAATCAAGTCTTCGAGAAGATATTAATAAGCAATGGTTACATTCTAGATACTGACACTTCCTGAACATGATGTAGTGATGTTGATACTCTGCATATCCTCCCTCTTTCACAGTACGTGATAGAATAATTCAGATATGTTGTATTTGAATTTTCCAGAACACGATCGAGTAGGATAAAAATTCTGGATTATTTAAAATAGTACAAGGATTCAACACAAGGAAGGATTCTTCCTGGATATAACCGAGTTGTATAGTAATTCTATATTCTGTTTTTTTATCGAACTTCTCGAGCAGTAAACTGAGTGTCTCTGTACTTGATTTAGTAATGTAGTAATGTTACATACTGACTGTTCCTGTCCTCGGGCGAATATCGTAGATATACTGCATATTGAATGTCCCTGGGCGTAATAAATAGTACAAGGATTGCGCATGTTCGAATATTCTACATATTCTGGACACTAACTGTTCCTTGATATGTTCAATAATTCTAAGAAATATATGTATTCTAACTACTGACTTTTCCAATAATAGCCTAGGGATTCTGCATATTTTTCTTTCCTGGATGTGATCAAGTATTGTAAATAATATACATACTGACATCCTGTGGATGTAATATATAGTAGAACCTGATTCTTAAGTACATTAGAAATAGAATACCGTTGCACTCAAATCAGAAAGTAGTTTACTTGTACTGACAAGAAAAATATCCTACTGTTGTTTTATTATTATTTTTTCTCTCTGACTAGTAGCTGTTTTTTTCCTGAACTATCGTGGTAATTTCTAAACTGAGTTTCATAACTGAAAAAACTGTGTAATATATTGACATTTAGACCGATAACTTCGAGTAATCATGCCACAAAGTCATATATCGCAGGTTAAATGCACGTTTCACTACACTTTCTTCACATTCGCCGTAATTAGTTCGTTTCAATATATGACGTCATCGAATTGTAGGTCGGTAGTCATGACTATCCCTCTTTTCTGTTTTCAGCCTTTCTCTTGATCATCCCATGGCTAGCTGAATGAAGCCAATTCTAAATGTCATCCATCCACATTTTTTTTTGCCGTTTCTCGGTTTCATTCCATTAATCTAGTTTTCAATCTTCCACTAGACGTTCTCAGTTTATGTTCATATATAAAAACTATGTAGACATAACATTTTAACCATCTTTAACTTGTCTTAATGGTAACGTTTTCCTTTAACATCTCTTTATTCTCCTAGAATTTACTCTTGACCAATGCAACCAGATGCAAGTAAAATATATATTTCAGATCACATCAAATAATCATGTTCTATATTTTCTTTCAGAAGGTCTCATCACTTTTCTATAACGTTCTACTCAGTTTTTCATTTTTCTTTTGTAATTCGAGTTGAAGAAAATGCGTTATTATTTTTTATCTTCAAACCCCTGTAATTAAGAAACAGCGAGAATGTAATATACCATTGCTTATGTCATGTTTCAGCACATCAGATATTATAACATGGTTAAAATTCCAGATAATAATATTCTTCATTAGGTTACTCAAAGCTAATATTCTTCATTAGGTTACTCAAATTTTATGTAATGGTTTAATTTAATTGACAGATATTCAACCCACAAAACGACTGGGATTTTGCTTAAGTACTTAGGAAGGTATTAAGGCTAGGTATTATATATATATACACGAAATAACAACCCATGTTAACTTAAGACAGTAACTATTTTACTCTGTATATTTTCTATCGATTTTGGAGGCCAGAGTCAATAAAGAGCGTTTCCTAGCGTTATTTTGTCAACAACGAAAACTTGAAAAATGTAAAATAAATTAAGAATATTACATTAATTGCAATTAATTCTAATATGTTTTTATGCCAAGTTAAATATTTTCCGGTAAAACAGTTTCCATCATATAATAATTGTTTTAGGTTTATCATTATCAAATATGACATGGCCTGTTTTGATGTATAATTCTTAATTTCCAACATTTATCATTTTGCAGCTATTGATCTGGTAACTAATTTTATTTATCAAAATGACATGAGAGGTAATCAAAAATACCTATAAGCAACTGGACGGAGGATTCATATTTAATCTTTAATAATGAGATCTATAAACATTCTAATGGTGTTGCTATGGGTCCCAATCTATGTTCTAGCCTAGCTAACTTATTATTATGTCCAATGAAAAACAATGTTTGTTTAATTGCTTATTTTTACTGCTTTTAAAATCAAAATTAATAATAATTTTTTGAATATTTTGATAAACAATATTCTAGCTTGTAATTTATTATATAACTTTAAAATGACTTCAAAATTCATTTATTGGAGCTCTTTTAGTCAAGCTTGACAACATTGATTTTGATGTAGATGCTTTAGCAGGAAGACCTATATTATATTATATGCTCATTTTTTCACGTTTTTTTTTCTGAGTTCTTCAAGTGTAACTTAATTGAAGTGTTATCATCTAGAGCGTTTCATCTTTTGAAGAACTCCTTTATTCCTTTTAACAAGAACTTTCCAACGCCAGAGAAAATGACTTTCAGAAAATAACGTATTGTTTCAGAAAATGACTTTAGATTTCATTACGGATAATATTCAAGAGACCGTTTACAAACATTTGAAAAAAAAAAACACAACAAAACCAAACAAGAAAACCTAACAGCGTTCCCACAATTAAAAAAGAAACAAACTGTAGCTTCGGTTATACCATATCTTGAAGATGTATTTCTGGATTTATGAAATAAACGTTTTTAACTTCTAAGTATAGCCTTTCCACAGATTTTACTTACATGTGTTTCCTTAAGTCAATTCAATATAATTCCAAAACCTGCTGAGACCACTATTATTTTATAAATATATGTATCCTCTGTGTTCAACAGGCACAGAAGCTTTACCGTTAGGTGTCTCCAACAAAGAATAGCAAGCATACATCATTCACGTCGAATAAGAAGTCATGAGTCTTTGTAGATGCGTGTGAATGTGATGTTCATCTTAGGAAAATACATGTTGACATTCTTTTATTAACTTTCACTGAAAAAAATATAACAACTATCTATTAAATCTATATGTCACGCCCTCTTACACAATGCCATCCAATATAGTATTATGTGTTTGATGTCAGATTTATTAGCTATTTATTTTACTCTACATTGCTGATTTAGTAACAGTTTGTGGTAGAGGACAGTAAATACCTGATGTATTATACAGGGATAGTGAAACATTAAATATGCATTTCGGAGGTTCTAGATGTTGTACAAATGCAATACATAAACTGTACGATGAAAAAAAGTATTTATATTCTTCGTATGAACTTCATCTTGCACTCTGACTGGTCAGAATCTGAGTCAGACTGACGTTGTCAATTCACAGACATATGTTGAGTAGAAATACGTTTATAACACATCTGATTTTTTGTGTACAACAAACGCATACATTTTACTAAAAACTAGCCACATTTTGTGTAAATACACGTAGTTAATTTGGAAATATAATTGGTTGATCCAGTAGATTGAGCCCATGCACATTGTTACGTATTACAATTTCGAATTGCATAAAACTGAGTTAAATTGTAATTTAGATTTAGTATTTAAATATATGCAGATTTATATCCAATTTACGATATTTGCCAGCAAGATTGATACACACGGTTTTCTGTTTTAATACAAATACGTTTTAATATACACATGATAGTACAATTTACAAAAACAGTTATTACAAACAATGATTTATGAACAAACGTTTCACAAACATACAAGTGGATATAAAGTATTCTTTCTAGTCTGGAAGTTCTTCGATATCTTATTGAGGGTTCACAAGTTAATTACGAGTTGACGTAGGTATAATTCCCTTAATAGGGAGCTAGCTAGCTTTGTCCTTCGTTATTCACCCGCCACACACGCCGAGTTTTTCACGATGAATTTATATAATGTTTTCGTAAAGATACTAATGTCCGATGAGAATCGACTGAAGTTAAATTATTTGTAATGTTCGAACTTTGTAAAGGTTCTTCGTCAAAAATTTGAAGTTTTTCGGTTGGTAAGCATTATAACGATCACAGTTATAGCTTTCAAAGATGTATAGCACACTGAATATAGCAAACTAATAATAGATACTCTCTTTTGGTTCGTCGCGTTGGTTATATTTATATGCATGTGGAGGCTTTATAGAAAATTCAGATTACGTAACAACACAAAGCTACATTTAAGCGTTTATGTACATACATATATTATTGATTCTTACTCTCGAGAATCTTCTACAACTTTGGAGAATAGCTGGGAGTTTTGCAATACATATTTTACAGCATAAGCTATGTATGTTTCTAAATATAAACTTAATTTAAACAACGTTGATATTAAAATAAATCTATAATAACAAATCCGTCACAACATTCGGTTAAAAAGCTTCTTATTATCAAGACATTATGCCCCACTATTAGTATGTAGAACTCCTCCTGTAATATATTACTTAAATAAAAAAATATAACAACATTAAACAAAATAATTATTTCATGTCTGAGTATCACAAAACATAAGCGGACCACTTATTGTTTTTGCATGAAAAATTAATATTATGTTAATAAAATAGTCTGTTAAACATTATTTATTTGAAGATTTGATCAGAGTAAACCATTTACATTTTAATAAGTTATACTTAAGTTTGAAATAAGTGATATAGAAAAAGATATATACATTTTGTCTAGCAGCCGTAGACGATAAGAAAAAAACCAGGAAACACCGATGTTACTCTTCCCTTAGAAGTTAAATCACCTACAGGAAATAATGTGGACAGTGAGTTGTGATGTTGCCGAAAAAATCATAAGTTTATCTTATTTCTTGAATTATGTAGATATATGAAGATATTGCATATATTTGTCTGCTATATACTTTAATTAGACGACAATTGGACCCTAGAAGTTTTCATGAAATTTTGGAGAAAAGTATATATTTGAAGAAAAACAGACAGCTGCTGTTAATTTTTATCTCTTTTTACTCAGAAAAAGAGGGTTCGTTTCTTGTACTACTTATAAATTATTTAAGTGGATTGATGTCAAAAAGGCACAACATTACTAATAATAAACATTCACGAAGATTAAAATTAATAATAAATTATTTCACTTTGCACCGATTTGTACTTTCAATCTTTTTTTCTTTTTTTTTTGCTTGTAAAAGACTGAGTATAATAAAGTGTATTCAAACAGAATAAAGCCAGATTATCATAAATCATAATAAAGTTCCCATACTTTTGAGTTTAATGGAATGTATTTACACAGAATAAGGCCAGGTTATCTAAAATCATAATAAAGTTCCCGTATGTTTAAGTTTAATGGAGTGTATTTAAACAGAATAAGGCCAGGCTTTCTTAATTCATAATAGAGTTCTTGTATGTTTAAGTTTAATGGAGTGTATTTAAACAGAATAAGGCCAGGCTTTCTTAATTCATAATAGAGTTCTTGTATGTTTGAGTTTAATGGAGTGTATTTAAACAGAATAAAGCCAGATTATCATAAATCATAATAAAGTTCCCATACTTTTGAGTTTAATGGAGTGTATTTAAATAGAATAAAGCCAGATTATCATAAATCATAATAAAGTTCCCATACTTTTGAGTTTAATGGAGTGTATTTAAACAGAATAAGGCCAGGCTTTCTTAATTCATAATAGAGTTCTTGTATGTTTAAGTTTAATGGAGTGTGTTTAAACACAATAAGGCCAGGTTATCTAAAATCATAATAAAGTTCTTGTATGTTTGAGTTTAATGGAGTGTGTTTAGACATACAAAATCTTATTTTTTTATAATTAGAAGAAAGTTACTTCAGGGATTTAGACTCGTTATTCTTGCCTATGCATTTTTCTTTGACCTAATTGTTTCAGAAATTATTTATGTACTTGGATTCTATTAAAACTACATTGAGAAACAATAATACATCTCTAGGAAACAAGGGGAACTAAATATGTCCAAGTAGTTTTAAAGTTATTTGTAGGAGAACGAGTAATTTACTAAAGATGTTTATGCATTTATGATACGTTTATAATTTTGATTTTGAAGTTATTAAGGTAAGCGAAGTCTGTTTTATGCTATATAAAATAAGCGTGTTTCTTTACACAAAATGTTTGATGAATTATTTTACTTACTAGTTTAACTATGCAACGTAAATGGGAATTGGACTTAGTAGGAATGGATCTGAACATATATAAAATCAACGAAAGTGTTGTTTTCTCTGACAATAACCACGTTTTCCAGACGAGTCTTCTGAAAGATGTAATTAACATCATGAAATTAAGGTTTCTAAGCGGTTATTTATTTAGATTTTCTCTTTATCATTTATTAATTTCAAACATAAAACTATTTTCAGCACCATATTTCCATTCCGTCTAATTTAGATTTCCTAATTCCACTAAACCCTTGACAGCTTTATAATTAAGCCTGCAATGAAACATTTCAAACAACCTAAGTTCAAACTCATTTTCTCCACAGTTTACCGATACAAAATCGATTTAAAATGAACTGAAAGTTTTCAAACGTTATGTTGCTAGATTCTAAAAACCTAAATGATTGATCGTGCTCTATGAAAAATCTAGAATAATTAGTCACATTTATTTATTACGTTTATTTTCATAACGGCCAACTTATGGCAGCGTAAAATAAATTTTTGAATATACATGTTCCGGCTTTAGACAAAAATGAATTTAAATGTGGACCAATAAGGTGCTTTATTTAAAAAAAAAGATCAAATCTTTTTATGAGGTTTTACATGAACACAATACTCATAAAACGCACCTTCTATAAAGTTTGTAGCTCTACACATAAAAGCACATGTCTGGATTTATAACACACTGTTAAGGCTTCGTATAGGGTGTTAGTGATATGTATTTCTTGAGGAATGAAATATGCACAGACAGCCCTTGTATGAAATTCTGACACAACAAAGAAGAACGGAGCAAAATAAGGAATAGGTCAAACATATAAAAATCAATCGCTTACTATAAAAAACAAAAATGATTTTTTTTAAAACATAGTTTACTTATAACGTCCAGGAGATGAAATGTTAACATTAGGTTTTTGTAATATTGCAGTTTTAATATTTAAATTTTAACAGTTATAATAATTAACACTCGATTTAAGGAATTAAGTTTTTCATTTATTCAGAATTTACAACTATCAAGTAGAGTGAGAAGCTAATAAATCGGTTATATTGAAACCTAGAAAATGAATTTCTTAGACATATAAGTAATTAAGTTTTATTATATAAAGTAATTAAGGTTTACACACACACACACACACATATATATATGTGTATATATTATTTCAAATTATGTAAATCTCACATCCCTGTATAGTTGTCAGATTTTATTTTTCTGAATATGTAATTACATATGGTTTTTGATGGCATGCTTTTTTAAATAATTTTATTCGTAGATACTGTCAACCCCCCTCCAAAAAAAGGAGGGGAAATAACGTATTCAGAGATTTTCTGACGCTAATTATGGCATGGATTTAAAGATTGGTTTTTAAATTTATTATTTTGTTTCATGTCACGTTTGATTATCTCATCCGTCCATTTTTATGCGAATCATAAAAAAAAACTACATATCAACAGTGGAATTAATCTAATTACAAAATTCTTCTTTCGGAAGCAAAAAAAGAAAATTTAGATGGTACATATTAGTGAATATATAAACGTTGACATTTCTAAGACATATTACAAAACGTTCAAAGTGTTTACGAAAAATCAATTTTACGCATATCGTGATGCATAAGCGTTAAAAAGTTAAATAGTTTTAAGTTTTTTTTCGTGTAAAAGGAGCTAGTAATCGAAACTAGTTTATAATCCTGACGATTTAGAAAGAGATACACGACAGTTTAACGGTTTAATTTTGCAAACAAAACTGAAGAGTTGTTATGTTAATTTGGATTCATTGTATAAAGTTGAAGTTACATAACCATTTATCTTCGTACAAAACGTATTCATGTTACAAAGGAAGTGATAAATAAATCATTGCTAGAGACTTATGGCAAACATAGAGGACAATTTAACCTATAAAGGGTCTAACATTGTCTTTCATGTTTTTGTACTAAGTCGAAATGAACTTTATGAAACATAGCTACATTATTATCTTTATAGCACAGAAAAATATCCTAATATCATTGATGCTTTAACAACTTGCTTGAAACAATCTTGTTAGTTTCATTAAGTTTATTAAAGCTTAACAGGTTCATATTGCGATGATACAACTGTGCTTCTAAGTGTCATAATTCGTTTTGTTTTTACACTGCAATAATTTTACTGTGTCTTTACTTTGCGTTTCCTTAAGAAAGTTTCCAAGATCGGGTTATAATGCAAAATAAGCACTCAAAAGCATACTAACTTGACCACGTGTAGTCAGTTCTAAGAACTTATAAGTGAAAATAAATAAGAATGTATAACAATTTGCAACTACATTATATCTGCTATATCTAGTGCCGACGAGGCCTTTCGCCAATATCTGTTGTCACCAGGCCGGCTGGGATATGACAGACATAGCAATAGCCGAAACGTTATTAACAAAAGTGACTGAATAACAATTGTTTTAGTGTAAACTAGGTTAAGTTGATGAATTGTAATATTTATCAAATTTATATGAGTCATTTGAAGTCAGAATTAGGGCAAGGATTAATAGCCCAATATTATTTTTATATATTTTAACACCAAGTATTTATTATCATATAAACTTACTTGTATTCGTCATTCGGAAACATACATGATAAAATATACCTAGATCAATATCTAACGAAATTATCTTATTTGCAGCACAAATACATAGGTTACTCGGATGGTCTTTAATCACATATTTACTTATATAATGATTGCTGCATTATAGTATTTTTATTAAATATGCACTACCGGCACTTGTGTTTAATTTTTTTTAATTATAATAAATAATTTAAAACAACGTTTTATATTTACACAATAAAAACTTTATTGTAGATCACGTCGAAACATGTACTTGTATAGAGATATTTTAAAGTGGA
>NW_013669193.1:0-1955 GCF_000517525.1 Limulus polyphemus
AAAAGTGACCTCTAAATTCAGTGGGAAGGTGACTATGTGCTAAAAGTGACCTCTAAATTCAGTGGGAAGGTGACTATGTGCTAAAAGTGACCTCTATATTCAGAAGGGAAGGTGACTATGTGCTAAAAGTGACCTCTAAATTCAGTGGGAAGGTGACTATGTGCTAAAAGTGACCTCTAAATTCAGTGGGGAGGTGACTATGTGCTAAAAGTGACCTCTATATTCAGAAGGGATGGTGACTATGTATGGAGAAATTTTTGAGATGTTTAAATACTATTGAATGCATCCAGTGTGCAACATAAGAACTCAGGTCTCACACAAAACTTTAAAATGGATCTTCACAAAAATATACTCTTGAGTTGAAAGGTCAGATTCAGTATTCCAGAGTTAGAAATGTGATAATAGTTGTTAGATCACTCTGAAATATACTTTATATAATCGACTGTATTGCACAAAATATTGGACTTGTTCAACATCATCAAAAAAAGGGTGGGTATTCTGCAATTTGAGCATCCATGTGATTATGAAAACCACCAGGCACACCAGCAAACAATAAAGATACAAAAATTAAAGGCTGGCAATGCAGCCACAGGATCTTCTTTCATGACAGAGATAGACAATACGAGTAAGTCCAGTAAAGTCTCTACTGAAGTTACAGAATTTCTGATATTGGTAAAAGCATTTGCATCAGAGTTAATGTTGATTTCAAAATTCATAGTAGGTAATTATTAAATTGGGGCATGACCTTGGTTTGATATGAAAGTGGGGGATATACAAGATAATTTTTACACTCCAGTTCATTTAATTACAGATGTTAGCCAGCCAACTGAAAACATTCACTATTTATTGTATGAATAAATATATTTCTTTTATTTGTATACTTGTGTTACTTCCTTGCTCCCAAAGTTAATTTTATTTTCTGTTTAAGATTTATAAAACCTGCATTGTGCAAATAATTAATATTTTTGCGATCGAAATAGTGTACCTAAATACCACACTATTCGACTATTTTCAAATACTTTCATGTAAACATTAATATTGAAAGTTGTTTTTTGCTTGCTTTATTCAAAACATAACGCCTCCTCAAAATTTGTTTATACTGTATTGATAAGTTACATGTTAACTGCTATGTATGATTTCTTACCTTTGATCTGAGTCACTATCCAGTGCCAAGTTGAGAAAATCAAAACATTCAAGGGCACTTTCAACGGACACACTGACTACGGAACCTGTTGATCCCTTTGCACTGTAAACATCTTTCTGTAACCAACCATACAAATATACATCTTTAGCCTTTTTGCTTCATTAAAATTCACGATTCAGTTATCATGTCATTGAAAGAGAACATTTTTTCATTTACTATGGACAAAACAAACATAAACTGAAGATTTTCTTACAATTATACAGTCACAAAGTGATAAAAAGTAAAGCTGTTGCTTCGAAGATATTATACAAATTGATAGATGAAAAAAAATCAATGTTCTGAATGTTTCATGAATGTCAACACATTCGAAGATATTATATAAATTGATAGATGAAAAAAAATCAATGTTCTGAATGTTTCATGAATGTCAACACATTCGAAGATATTATATAAATTGATAGATAGAAAAAAATCAAGGTTCTGAATGTTTCATGAATGTCAACACATTCGAAGATATTATATAAATTGATAGATGAAAAAAAAATCAATGTTCTGAATGCTTCATGAATGTCAACACATTCGAAGATATTATATAAATTGATAGATGAAAAAAAATCAATGTTCTGAATGCTTCATGAATGTCAACACAGTTACGAAGGCAGGAAAGAATTGCTTGATTTAAAGCAGTCACAAAAGTACTTATAAATTTAATATTAAGCATGTGAAGAATGTTTCCAGTTTGTATTCCTGGTTTAGAGGAATAATGGTAAAATAGGTAAACAAAAAGACTGAAAACTCGGCTGAATAAAAT
>NW_013669193.1:2955-12418 GCF_000517525.1 Limulus polyphemus
TTTCTGTAAGAAGAAAAACTGCTGAATGTGGTTTAATAATTTTATATTCATAACCTCTTTCATTTGCTAAAGTATTTCTTTAATTTGAAATAAGCATTGTTAACTAGATACTCGACTATTACTGACTTGTGGCTTATTTAGATGTTCACGAGTTACTGATATCAGAAATTATTCTCCCCGGAAAAATCCAGTAGATGTCTATTGTTTCCTATCTATGAATAGTTGTAATCAATTAAAAATGTTAACACACGTAGAAATGTTTGTGGCAATCCAAGAAAAAAAGGAATTGTTTCACGATCAAACTAAGATCACAACTTTTTGATGCAATTTACTGTTTTACAAAAACGATTCATCATTAATATATAATCAATTATAATGCTTGCTCAGATATTTATCGCATTAAATGCAACAATAAATTTATAAGACTGGTTATTTATATATATATATATTGGTATTTTTCCAAGGAAAACTAACTTCAATAATTAAAAGACTTACTCTGAATATTCTCTCCATCTCTCCTATCGTCTGCTCTAAAAGTAGTAGTTCTGGGTATTGTCCTTGAATGTCCTCTAGGCATGCTCCTAAGTTATATACAATTGCATACAAGTTACTGCTGTTCAGATGGAACTCAACTGGTGAGTCGCCTATACTGCAATGCTCGGAACTGTTTACATTCTGGATTCCTAGCTTTTCTTGTGAGGTTTTTGTCTCTACTACTTCCAGATGTGGTTGATCTGCTTTCTGGGATTGTAATGAGTTTGTCAGTGTAGAAGTTGTTATGGAATCTTTTGGTGCTTGATAAAGTCTGTTGTCACCTATACTATTGCTAAGACTTCCAGTTCTGCATAAAAGAGCTGAGTGAAAATGAACGCTTGATGGCAGATCTACAAATTCAGTTTCAGGTGTTGTAACAGTGGAGTTTGGAGCAGAAGCATAAGCGCGACCAAGATCAACTCTGAAGTCCTGCAGCATCTCAGTTTTATCTGATTGGTGATGGAAAGTAGGCCTCTGAAATATTTTATAAACTATGATCACGTTCTCTTATCATTCGATAACTCTGACACTACTAGTTCAATTTGTATACAAAAAAATAATTACAATTAAGTTACAAACAGGATAAACAAAAGTTGTTCATAAACAACAATAAACAGCCAAACCATGAGGGAGACAGGTTTTTAAGAAATGGTTACGTCTAGTATTCTTTATAAATTAGCCAGGGAAGATACTATGAAGAATGACATTTTAGAGTTACTGTTAAGTTCTAATAGAGTAATGGTTGAGAACAGTCTCTCCAACGAGGATGGAGAGGCAACTTCCCAAGAATCAGGGTGAACAAAACCTGGTAATGCCTTAAAGCCCGCAAAGCACCTTTAGGCCGTATCTTCATTTAATCATAAAAAGCATAGTTTTTGGCTTTTATTTGTATATAGACACTTGATACATTAAGAATGATTGAAATAATAATTTGAGTAACAATTAATATATATTTGTTAATTTATAGACTTAAGAGATATTTGTTGTTACCTTATTAACGTTTTTACACTTATACTGTGAGCTAAAAATGGCTGCTGCTCTTATTTTGCCTTTTTTTTTTTCATGAGTTTGTTATTGTTCTAATTTAGGATCTTCCTTTTAATAAGTTCATAAAAACGTTAAAAAGAAAGAAAAAACGGGCCTGGCGAGAATGTTTGCCCTGGGGCCCGTACTGACTGTCGATGGTGCTGATTGAGTGTGGAGATTGGGGAACATCTGGGTGTAAATGATAATTGTTCAATTAAGTTTGGTATTTTACTGCATATTGGAGATGGAATAATGAGGTTATGGTTAGAAATTTAAAAAAAAATGTATATTTTAAATGGATGTGACAAGAATTATCTGTTGTGAACTGGTAAATTGAATTATTTAGAGATACGGATAAAACCAGGGTCCTTGTACCTAAGCAGAAATGAAATTTCATGAGTTTTCCATGATTATTTTTAGAAATTCAAGGACCATTTCATGTGAGATATACAAGAAACTACACCTGGACGTACAAGTTTTCAAATATAAACATTATAGAAATATTGGTAAATAAAGTTTCATATAGTGAAAAGGCAGTAATATGTTTATCACTAATCTAGCAGTGTTTAAATGAAACTTAATTACTTAAAAATAAAAAAGTCAAAGTATTTAAGTATTTCTCGTTTGACAGTTCCCATTTAATTTTAACTGTAAGAACCTTCAAAAATTCTTTCTTCAGGGAATTGGCCACTGTGAGAAGACTAGTTTCTTTCCTTTTCAGCTTTCTCAAAGTTTATGCATGTTTCTTGCTTGTTAAATGACTGTACAAACCTATTCAAATGAGTTTAGGCATGGTTTACACCTTGCTTTTCCAGGGTGTGAATTCCTTTCTAGCCATTCCTGGTATTTTTTATTTGAAAATCAGTTTGTTTTAAAACTACACTGCCTGGTATTTTGCAAACTTGCAAGGGAATGGGAATCACAATACAATGTTCATTTGATTATTTTATATTGGTATTTTAATATATTCAACACTCTAATATACAAAATTATTAGGTAATGCTATTAAGTTTTTCAATTTGGTAGAATATTTTAAATAATATTTATCATAAGATTTTTATTGAGATTTATTTTATTAGTATCATTATTTATTCATTAAGAATTCTTATATTTGTTTTAATATGTGAAGTCTGTTTTAACAGGATTCCTAGAATTTCATATATTTCCTTGCTACAAACAAATAGATCTAGGCCTAATGTGAATAAAATTGTCTTTAGTCTGATGCCATACATGACAGCCCACATTTGGTTTGGAAGCACTGGACGTCCAACAAATTGTTAGGCCTTACGTTATTTTGGAATCTTTTGGCTAATTGTGGGTGTTAAATGCAAACACTGGCAAATAGATTTACACAGTTACTGTCTACAAAACATGGTATGTGTGCTGTACATACGCTGGTGCTCAAAAACCCGATTTTGCGATAAAAGAAGATGCCAGTATATTTTTGACATCCCATAAATTCATGGACCATTTTAATCATGCTGTAGACCTAATAAAAGATTAAATGAAAATTTTTATTAGTGTGATTTATATTTATATGCAGATTTATCGCTTTCTTTACACAACTTACATAAGCATATAAACGAGACATAGCATTAGCACAAATTAGATCTAGGCCTAACAAACACTGATATGCACATGTAATCAGCAATAGATAAAGATTTAATGAAAAAGGTACAGTTTATTATTAGATTTATATCTAACCCTTGCAAATACAACTGAGTAAAGATTTCAAGTCAAAATGAATTTCTTCCCATTTGTTACTAAGACATAAGCAAAATGTTAAGATTGGAGGAGGGTCTTTGAGAGATGATAAAGGAAAGCTAATGATGATTGTGAGATGGCTGGGTTATCAAATTATACTTTATTTTTTTCAATTTTTACTAACGAAGACTTAAGTAATACTTCTCATCCTGACAAGTTGCTGGGTGGAAACAAGACTGATCGAGGTGATCACATTAAATCTGAGCTTTTTAACAAAAAAATTGAGAAGTTTACTGAATGATAAAGTCCTGGACCAGTTGATATTTCACCAACAGGTTTGAAGGATATTAAGGATTGGATATGTGAGACACTTACTACTATTTTTTGTAAGTCCTTGAATAGTCAGTAGGTGCCAAATGATTGGAAGTTGGCTTATATAATTCTTCTTTTAAAGGGAGGTAATAAAAACTGTCCAAATAATTATTAGCCTATTAGTTTTACATTAGTTGTGAGAAAAGTTTTTGAAAGTCTGATAAAAGATGCTCTGCAAAATCATTTATCTACATTTAAAATTTTGTTGGATAGTAAACATGGTTTCTCCGAGGGAAAATCTTGCCTTACTAATCTTTTGATATTCTTTAAAATGTTACTGCTTATGTAGATGAGAATGCAGGTGTGGATTTCTTGTAGGTGGATTTTCATAAAGCATTTGAGAAGGTGCCACAAATAAAAAAGTTTGCTAAAAAAATGACCTCTGTAGGTGGGAGAGATAAGTTGGCTCATTGGATAGAAAAGTGGCCGGGTGGAAGAGAGTAGAGGGGTTGTTATAACAGACTTCAGTATTAGGACTTTTGTTCTTATTGATTCATATAGATGAAGAAATGCTATACAAATTGCTTAAATTTACTGATGATATTAAGGTCTTGGATATTGCTAGCTGTGAGGATGCTGCTGCTTTACAAAATGATTCAGATTTGTTGGTGAATTAGATTGTAATAAATGCATGTGGGAAATCATAATTTTGATGGGAGTAAACTTTATAGTGTTTTAGAAATAAAAGGATACTGTTGTTCTAGTCAATCAATCTCCTTAGCCAAGCAGTATGCTGTTTCTAGTGGCAGGACAAATAGGATTTTAGGTTGAATCTAAAGAAATATTGAATCCAAGTTTAAAGAAGTTATAATCTCATTGTATATGTCATTGAGTAGGAGTATTGCGTTTGGTCTTGGACTTCTTATATATTAGTAAAGACATTGAATTGTTGGAAACGGTTCAGAGGAGGGCTACCTAGAATGGAAAGGTTGTCACATGAGGACAGGTCAGGATGTCTGGAATTGTTTTATCTTGAAAAAATAGAGTTATAGGGTATCTGACTGAAGTGTTTAAGATTATTAAGGAAATTGATAGTGTTGATGCATCTTTTTTACTTGTACTTAATTTTACGAATGGTAGGACTACAGAACAGAAATATAAATATGGCAGGGTAGCAGCCATCTTTATTATTTTTCTAACAGGGTGGTTGGTATTTGGAATGGTTGCCTACAGATATGGTGGATACAGTATATTTAATAGAGTTTAATGGAAAGCTTGATAAATATTTGAAGGATAAGGAATAAATCTGAGTGTTCTATTTTTATTTTAAAGTTTAGTGGATGGTCCCTAATTGTCCTCAAATGTTATCTTAAAGAATGTTATCTTTCTTCCTAACTGGAAAGACTGTTATGGTATTGTTGTACACATCAGCTAATTTTCTCTTCAGGTGTACTATAAATCACTGGAAATGCAACATTGTGTATTAACCTCAGAGTCCTGGTAATGCTACTTTTTAATATCACAAGAGCAAAATTCTGCAAGCTTACATTCAAACCTGAAGATCTGTTATATTCTTCTTGCTGCCTACTAGTTGGTGAACTTTTTAACATACTTCCTACAGGCAGCATAGGTTGTGATACAGTGTCTTCTGTACAAGTATGCAGTGGACTGAAATAAGAGTTATTATTTTACAAATTTGTAAGTTTCTGCTTAAAAGCACCATTTACATTCAAACCAATGCACATAAAAACTCATGAAATGAATATATAATTTGAACTCAACAGAATTTCTGGCAGAAAAAAAACAACATACTCTTAACAGAATGTAAAAGTTAAATATGGTCCAAGAAAGTATCTGAGCGTGAATTACATACACTATAAATACCACAATGTTAAAACTGCACTATAACTTGTCAAGATGGCACTAGGCTTGTTGGACAACTGTGTTTCAGCAGGTTCCTCCTGATGATGGAATATAATTAGAGTTGTCCAATGAGCCTGGGCAATAAATTATTGTGAAGTTTTAGTTTATGTAAAAGACTTCTTGCTTACATATAATATAAAATGTTTTTTTTTTAAATCTGATGAAAAATAGTTACATGGCCAATTAAGAAATTATATTTTTTACTTCCAATCAGGGTAGGTTGTTTTTTTTTCTGCTTAATTCAGTCAAATAATAAAAAAAAATTAAAAGTTATGATACAGATTACCAAAATATTTTTTTGGGGGAAGTTATGAATCACCGTTCATAGCTTTGAATAAAAAAAAACAGTATATCAAATAGAGATTTTGTATCATATGGATATATACACAGATAAACTAGTTATTTTCTTATAATGATAATGTGTAATTTTGAAAATGGAAACAAACTAACAGACTTTTCATTGTAACAAACTTAAAATAAGACCCAAAACGTGAACACTTTCGAATAGTTGAGTATTCTTCTTCAGGAGAACAAGAACCCCTTGTTGCGCTTTCGAATAATCAACTATTCGAAAGTGCTTGCATTTTGGGTCTTATTTTAAGCTTATTACACTTTATATGTGATCCTTTGTGCTAACTCTATTATCAAGACTTATCACTGTTATTGGCAAATAACACACTTACTTCCATGTTACAACAACATTCAGTTTCAGTGATCCATTAGGGTTCAGATTAACAGTCATGAGTTGAGGGTAAGCACTAAAAAGATCCTTGGTATCACAAAGTTTGTGTCCTAAAGTTTTGTTCTTTCCAAAACCTTTCACTTCAACAGCCTGTAAAAACACGCAAACAAATATTTTAAATAGCAATAAAATCTTGGAATTTTATTCACACAGGTTACAACTATGAATTATTTTAAAATAAAAACAACATTCTTTATGCAATGGTTTACTCAGTTTTCTACTTCGTGTTTAAACAAAGAAATGTTGCTCAAAATTTGTCATAATAATTATCACTGGATTTTCTCACACATCAATGATGACAAAACTAATACTGTGTACAATGACCACACAGTAGCCAATGGAAATTGAAGTTTTTTTTCAATGAAAATATTTCAAAATACTTCTCCTTTTATCCTTGTGTACATCAAGATATAATAAACTACCTATTTAGTTTTAGAATATTTGTTTGTTATATAAAACTTCTTAATAGTATTATTGATCAAACAGAAGGAAACTACCATGTGTTAAAACAGTATTTACAATAAACATATAATAAATTATGATTAATATTTTATAATGCCTAGGATAGCAAGTTATACCTGATTGGATAATAGGTGTGGTATAAAATCATATAATGACTAACAATATCTTTAATCACAGTATTATTTACAGGCCCGTGATGGGCTTCTGGTTAAAAGTTAATATTAAAATACACTGTTGAATGACTCTATAAAGTAAACCAATTCTGAATGACTAGATAATAGAAATGATTAGCCCAATTACTTATTGGTTTTTGAAATTTCTCACTATGTAATAAGTAAACAGGCAACAAAATGTGCCTCATTAGACTGTTTTCATGGCGTAATTAAGGGAATGTACCATGCATTAGTTCTCCAAACTAGTTATTATATAATTGTCTTTTTGTTTCCAGTTCATTATGGATGTAGAGAGTTAATCAAGAAAAGAAGAACTCTCCCTTCCTTTCTCTACTGCACACAGTATGGATTGTCTAATCTGTAATTAGCTATGTATCAATGGACCTAAAGAGTAAACAGTTCATACAAAAAGTCTGCATGAATGCCCTTCTATATATTATTGGTTGGAATACGAACATAACTAATTAGTGTTTACTATATGTTACACATTACACTTGTATACAAGAAGCCAACAAGTATGACTGAACATAACTAATTAGTGTCTACTGTATGTTACACATTACACTTGTATAATGTGTTTCAAGTTGATAAGACAAAATTGAAGCAAAATAAAACTCAATGTAAAGATTTAGGGAAATTAATTTACATGATCAGCAGAAGGAATGGGTGAAAGATTAACACCAGGACTAAACTTCAACAGCAAGACTTGGTTCCTTTAGGACAGAAACAACTCTGCTTTCCTCAAAGGTCAGAATTAATTTTGTGGAAAACTGCTCTTTTAATGTACATTCTTTCTGAAGGTGACAAAACAGAAGATAGGTGTCTCTGTTCCATAAGAATAACACAAGGTTCTCTCAGGCCTGCTGAGAGGTTGGGGGGGGGGGGGTACTGGGGAAAAATCCCTGGAGCCCAGGTCTCTAGGGGGCCTGGAAAAGAGGGGATATAAAATAAAATAAAAAATAATAAATTAACTGATTAAACAACAGAGAGACAGCATAAGTAATAAATATATGAATACTGTAAAGATTATCATTTGTTGCCAACAGTCAAAATGGTCACTGCCACAACCGACATCAGTGAAAAGAAAAAAAGTGCAGTGTATGAGAAAATATCATGGCTACTGCAAAATGCTATTACAATGTTATATTATTTAATTCATCCCATATATCCCCTCACCCAATCTCACACTTATAGGCTACACGTGTAACTATCAAAAGTGGACCCTGAATTGTGAGATCTTAACATATTTATTGCGTGTAACTCAATGAAGAGTTTGCTGAATTCTTTATTTCAATAACCATCTATGTGGTGTTCTTAATACCAATATCCAGTCCAGCTCCAAATAAAGAAGTACAACCCATATCATTGTACTTTCTTAGCTATACAAACTTCCTTTTGATCAATATTAACATAGAATATTAGGGTTAATCATTATAAACTAAATGTGATAGTTGTCCAATTTAAAGTTGCATGTCATTATGGGATTCAAACCTGGGAAAATCATTCTTCTCATTAGAATATCCATGGTATAGTATTATCAATTTACATCAGATTCTGTACTCCAAAAATGGGTGGTAGGTGGGTTATCAGAGACAGAAGATTTTAGAGGACTTGCATCATGACTGTCATATACGGTGAGTTGAAAACTTTCAAAAAATGTTCTTCAAAATCCACAATAACTCAGTGACTTTGATGTTAGTATCTTAACTGATACTAACATATCCACACTAATACAAATCCTTAAAATATGATATTTAACTGTAAAATCTGTAACAAAAACACAACAGGTTAGTAGAATATATATGTCATGATAAACCTAACAAGATGCATGCTTTTAATCCAAGATTGAATAAGTTATCATATTATGACATTATAAGTTTCAGCTTGTTGACAGTCAGTTTGTACATGCATGTCTGGGTTCAGGTTAGGAGGAGGAGGGGGTCATATAACAATCCTTCTAAAGGGCCCATGGTAGCTCTCAACAGCCCTGGGTATCTCTCGGGTGCAGAATCATGCAGAACACAATTGAACTCTCATGAAACAGACAATTCCTTAATTAGTCATGCTACTAAAAGTAGCTCTTAAGGCTGTATTTTACACACTATTTCAGAATTTTGTAGCTAAGAAATACAAAACCAGGAGAGAAATGTATGTAATATTTACATAGTATACAGTGAAATGGGTGAAAACAAATAAGAATTCAGGTGGCTACAATGATATAACATTAAACCTAAATCGTGAATATTAAGTTATCTATAAACTACAGCACCTTTAGTTGAAATAAATGGAACACAAATCAAAACAGGTTTAACAATGAAATTATCATTAAAGTTACAAAAATTATAACATGGTAACAAAGAATAAATTAATATCATACAACAAATTTTTTATTTAAAAAGAAACATTTGTGTCGACTTAATCAAAACAAAATATAATATCTTTCAACGACAATCCTTTTGTGCTTCAAATGTCCATGTTACAAATGGTACAATACACGAGATAGTTAGAATTTAAGTTATATGCTACAGTCATACTTGTTGGCTTCTTGTATACAAGTGTAATGTGTAACATACAGTAAACACTAATT
>NW_013669193.1:13403-18056 GCF_000517525.1 Limulus polyphemus
CCAAGAATAAATAAAGATGACTAAATGATGTGAAATCAAATTTGGCAACCAAGCCAGTGCAGTAATGCTGTTGATGACAATGAAAATTTTAATAATGACAATTCAGGTAGACAACTGACAAATATCATGGATTACCTTTTTCAAGAAGAACAATGTACACAGGGCTGGGAGAAATTAATTTATGTAACTACTGTCCTATCCTTAAAAAGATGGTTTCCAACAGAAAGGTGTGCCAACATTGATGTGAAAGTCACCGTGATTTGACTACTGACCAGTAGAAAGGTTTTATGTGGTAATGATCTTGATACCTGCTATACTGTATAGACACGAAGGTCAAAGTTCAGTAGCAGCCCCATGATCTTTGGAAACTATTGTTTCTACTTGTAAGCTGCTGGAGGTGGTGTGATGATGCCTTTTCATGGCATGGAATAGGGTGGGTCCTTTGATCTTTCTGAATGGTCACATTTGATTTGGGGGGGGGGGATTAAGTTTTATGCTTTCATTGTATCCTTAACATAGTGAATATTTTCAAGACAATGCCACCATTCCAGTACTATTCACGATTGGTTTGATGAACATCAAGAAGAGTTCCGCCATCTTGCCAATTTTGCAGAAAAAGTCTTATGCCCCAAAACATGGAATGAAAGTTCTGATTTTTCTGGGAAACAATTAGAACTGGTACACACATGCATTCTTCCATGTATGCAACCTATGAGTGATGTGCTACAGGCTGTAAGTGTAAGAGTGGTCTGATCTCTGTAAGAGACATCTTTTACATCTAATTATGTTCACAGTTGTTTTTTTTCATTCTAGGCTGTGTCCGCCCACTGCAAGGTATAGCCCTCCACCAAAGACATCCAAGTCTGTCTATATGCTGCTTTCCTTGGCCATGTGACACCAACTTTCTCTACTATATCACCATGCCATCTTTTGTGTGATCTACCTCTTGATCTCTTCCCTCTGCAGGGCTGCCATTCTGTGATTCTTTTCATCCATCTATTGTCTTTTAATTGAGCGATCTGTCTGGCCCATTTCCATCTTGCAATATACTTGGAGATGTCTCTTACCCCGGTATTTCTTCTGGTCTCTGAGCACAGAATTGTATCCTGGAGCTTGATCTTTAGCATCTTACTTTCTATTGCTCTTTGTTGTGTTGTCTGCAATCTTAAGATAAGGTCTCTTACCCCGGTATTTCCAATAGAAAGTAAGATGCTAAAGATCAAGCTCCAGGATACAATTCTGTGCTCAGAGACCAGAACTCTTTGTTGTGTTGTCTGCAATCTTAAGATAAGGTCTCTTACCCCGGTATTCCTTCTGGTCTCTGAGCACAGAATTGTATCCTGGAACTTCATCTTTAGCATCTTACTTTCTATTGTTCTTTGTGTTGTCTGCAATCTTAAGATAAGCTGTTTAGTGAGTGTCCAAGTTTGACATCCATGTGTCAAGATTGGTAAAACACATTGGCCAAATACTCTTCTTTTGAGGGTTATTGGTAGTTTATTATCTTGAGAAATCCCTCGGTACTTCCCATATCAGCTCCAGCCAGCTTTTATTCTCATATTTATTTCCTCTTTTGTTGTATTTTTCATGTAGGTTGTTGTTCCAACATATTTGTAATTGTTTGTTACTTTCATTTTCTAATTTGATTTCACGGTTGTCATCTAAGTTTGTCTTATATTTTGTTTTCCCTTTATATATTTTAAGGCAAATTTTTGTGCTCTATTCATTCAATGCGAGAAATTGATGTTCCATCTGTTGTGTGTTCTCCGTACATAAAGCCACATCATCTGCGAACCTGAGGTCTGTTAGTTCTTCTCCGTCTATATTGATGCCATGTTCCTCTAGCTTTTATCGTTTAAAAACTTCTTGTAATGTTGCTGTAAATAGCTTAGGAGATATAGGGTCTCCTTGTCTTACGTCTCTGCCAATCAAGAAATTGTGGGATACGTGATTATCCAGGTGGATTCTTACTGTTGTGTCAGTGTAAATGTCTTCCAGGATGTTTATATATACTTCATTTATTCTACCTTTTCGCTGAACTTCAAAGATGGCATAGTGCTCAACCGAGTCAAATGTCTTTTTCTGGTCCGATGCAAAGTGGTAGATTAAATTCCTTTGAATTTTTGATAATCTGATTTAACGTACATAGGTGGTCAACAGTAAAGAACCCTTTCTAAAGCCGGCTTATTCTCTTGGTTGATTCTCTTCTAATATCATTTCTATTCTGGCTTGAAGAATTCATGTAAATATTTCATATATATGTGACAGTAGACTGATAGGTCTATAATTCCTTATATCTTTGGGGTCACCCTTCTTGAAAAGAGCAATGGCTTTGCTTCTTTCCAGCTGGGTACTTTTCTTGATAGTAGTATTTCTTTATATATGCTGGTTAAATAACTCAGTACTTCCTTGCCACCTAGTATAAGTACGTCACTCATTATCCCACCTATCCCTCTTCTTTATTTGTTTCATTGCTCTTTCCACTTCATGCTCAGTTATTGGTGGTACTTGCTCTGTGTCTGGACTTGTTTTTACTGTGTTTGTCTAGTTGGTGACTGTTGACCAGTACAAATTTTTGTAGAAGTTGGAACAAATTCCCAACACTTCTGTTCTTTCTGATGTGATCTTCCCTGATGACTTCTTCATTTTTGTGATTTTTTTTGGTAGGTTTACATGTCAAATATCGTGTAATATATGTATTATTTATTGAATATAGAAATATATCCACATCCTCAGAATGTTAACATAGAATGTTATGAATTTTTATATATTTCTATTTTACAATAGTTTTTTCTGTTTACCATAACAAACTAAAAAGTGGTATCAAACATACATTTAAATGTATAGATTATGGTAATACATATATGAGGAAACAAATGGTCATTACCCTTCCCCCCCACCATTGCTGTTCGTTTCTGGCTAAACAAATTCCAAATGTTGAAAAATCTTGATCATACAATCCATTACCTTTGACCATGAAATATTTCAAGTCAATAATGCTTGAGGAATGAATTGAAATTGAGTACAATGTACTTTAGAAGCTAACTAAAATCTATGTCATGATGTATTCAGGCTAGCATCAAAGTACACAATGGTCCATTATATTATTATAATGGGGGTTTCTAGTTTTTGCTTAGGCTTTGCAAGACTCTAACATTGGCATATTTATTAATACATAAAACTATACAGCTAAATGTTCTTACCTTAATAAACAATACTTCACCAATGTGTGCCTTAAATATAACATTTTTGTTATCCCACGCTTGATTTTCATCCTTCAAGACCTTGCCTTTTGTTTTCCATTTTTGATGAGCATTCTTAATTGTAACTTCAAAAACGTCTCCTGCACATAAACGTGCAAAGCCTTGTATGCCTTTACAAAAAATAATTTGACATTAGTTACAATTAAAAAAACTCGGTAGCACATACTTGTTATTATTCTTAAAAAAACATCATCTGTCACCGTAACAGATTTCCTGCACATAACCTTGGATACCTCCACACAAAAATATGAAAGTATTCTTTACAGTTGTGATACAAATCTGTTCAAAACATATTATTTGATTAAACCACTTAAAGATTTTTATTTCTGTTATGGTTAATTTTTAATCTATTAATAGCTATTTGAAAAAAACGGCAACTCTAGCATTGTTAGAAAAATTGTGAAAATAGTTTTTACTCATCTTTAACAGAATTTGCTCGTTACCCATAAGATAAAATCCATTAAAGTAAGAAGCATTTCTGTTGTTATTAATATTAAGAATTACTCTATCAACGATGTACTTCTTACAGTGTAATTGTAAGATTATGGCAATGAATTATTTTTATGTTTTTATTGTGAATAGGCTATGTTAAAAAGCAAAGATGCAATAAAAACTCTGGCTTATCTAAAACTCGTCTAAATTCAGCAGTGTGTAGCAAACATAGCAATAAAAATTATTTTGAATGTTTGAAGCCATTAAATTGATAATTGTATCATATGCAATAAACCAAAACAAATAAGCCATGAAACTGTTCAATTATCTCAACAAACACTGAACCTTTTTCTTTAATGTTTATATACAACTAGCACTTAAGATTTAACACTTAGCCATACTTAAGAATAGCTTATCTTTGACATATTTTGATATGTTATGCTCAACAATAACCTATAATTTACATATCAAAAATAAGAAAAATTATTTTGACCACTATATGGTTATGTCATTTATTATCAGGTATGTAAAGGTTACTGGTAGATTTTGTAGCCATAAAATAGTATTGTGGTTTTTATATTGTGTTATTATGATTTGTAAGTTTCACCAACACAAGGTACAAAATTACTCTGTAATTCATCTAACTTTACCAATGGACATTCAGCTACCCATGAATTCAATGACACAAAACATACAAATAGTTTAACAAGTTTGTTATCCAAATCGACTTTAAATCACAACTGCTTAGTTTCACATACACAATCAAGCATATCACACGTATACCAGTGCAAAGATATCTCAAAAGTAAATAGACACCATGATTTTTTCAATAATCATTTATTTCACATTATCAACTTGACAAAAATGTTTACAAATGTGCATCAATACTTAGTCGATTTGCCACTAGCATTTTTCAGTGCTTTGACTCGTTCTGGCATGGAATCGATGAGTCATTTTT
>NW_013669193.1:18957-23476 GCF_000517525.1 Limulus polyphemus
ACAGGAAGTACAAAAGTTTTGAAGGATATTAAGGATTGGATATGTGAGCCACTTGCTACTATTTGTTCATAACTCCTTGAATAGTGGGCAGGTACCAGAGGATTGGATACGTGAGCCACTTGCTACTATTTGTTCATAACTCCTTGAATAGTGGGCAGGTACCAGAGGACTGGATACGTGAGCCACTTGCTACTATTTGTTCATAACTCCTTGAATAGTGGGCAGGTACCAGAGGATTGGAAGTTAGATAACGTCATTCCTTTTTTCAAGGGAAGTAATAAAAATTATCCCAGTAATTATAGGCCTAGTTATAGGGAAGGGTTTTGGAAAGTCTGATAAAAGATGCTTTGCTAAATCATTTATCTAAATTTAAAACTTTGCTGTGCCATTTGGGGGGGGGGGGGGCTATTTTAATGGGAATAACCTTAACAGTGTCAAGAAAGAAAGGGATCTTGTATAATAGTTGATCAGTCTCTTAAGCCATTCAAGCAGTGTGCTGTTGCTAGTAGTAGGGCAAATAGGATTTTAGGTTGTATGTATAGAAATATTGAATACAAGTCTAAAGAGGTTATAATTTAATTGTATAGAACACCTGAGTAACAAGGGCAACATGCCCCAACAAACTCCAGCAACAGACCAACCAACTATGAAGTGATAAGGCCAAGGAAGATAAACATGCCATTATAGAGTAAAACAAGTGAACAAGCACCTGCCAAAACACTCTTAAGGGAATTGTGGATTATCACAGAAAGAAAGTGAATGGAAGTAAAGTAACAGAAAAGGGTAGAGTGTAAAATGAGGGTGGAAAAACTGCAAGCTAAGAAAGATGAACAAAAGACAGAGGATATGACCTCCAAATCTAAAGAAAAGACGCCACAGTTAAGAAGTGGAAGAAATTCAATACAGCAGAGTCATGCCTAGACATATGAGGGAACAAAGGAAGGAGGAGAAGATATGCATGCACCAAAGGTAATGGTAAAAGTAATTGAATATGGACTTGCATATTTGGATAGGAAGTAAAACACGTAAAATGAATTACAAAGAGAGGGAAAGAAACATACTTGATAAACTCAGTCCCAAAATTACGAAAAAGGCTTAGGTAAATTCAAGACAGCATAGGTATAAGAATAGGGAAATATAAGTGGTTGAAAAAAAAAGAAGGCAAAATCCTTTCTGTCAGAAATGAGAAACATAGGCAGAGGTATGTCACATACAAAAGGAGGCCTAGGCACATGATAGATTCCACTACCTGCTGCACAAAAGATGTCACTTTTCCCAAGAAACAAAGCTAAATCTGATACCAATGTAGCATGAACCAGACAATGTGGAAGTTACTGAAATTTATGAAGTAATTATGTGGAAAAAAAAGGCCACAGTATCTGCAGGTGTAGAAAAGCAAAAATCCAAAAATAAATACTTCCACAAAAGGTAATGTTTTAGTAGGTAGTTCCATGCTCATATCTTAAAAGTTCACCAGCATACGAAAAAAGACAAGTTGTTACACACGAGTGCTAAATTGAGAAGTGTTGGTTGTACAATCAGGATAGAGGAAGTCAACTGTGCTAGGAGGACGGGCCGTACTCCGACAGATGGAGAGTTATTGCATGCTACACTGCAGCACATGGGAAACATGCGAGTTTAGGTGGAAGTCTCAAGGCTAGTGGTGGTTGAAGAATTGCACATACAGAATGCAGCAAAAAATCAAGCACAGTTATTATGTGTGGAGAGATAAGGTATTGGAAAAAATAATAAGTAGTTTTTATACACTAATCACCTATAGCATTTAAACATTGGTGTATGTCTGTTTGAGTAACTTTTTTGTTTTACGAAATATTTTTATTCAACATCTGTTCCATTATATTCTGTTCAAATCTTAACAGTTTCTAAAGAACCTCTTTCTATACATAGCTATACCACCTCTAGAAAATATGTTTGTTTTAACACAAGGCTACACAATGAGCCATCTAGGCTCTGTCTATTGCAGGGATCTGAACCCCAGATTTTAGGACTGTAAGCCTGTAAACTTACTACTGACAAATCAGGGTACTATATGATATGAAAATATATTTAGACAAATTTCCTAATACTAATTTGAATAAAGACTTAATATTTATCAACTTATGGTGGGCTTTCTTGTGTTATTTGCCTAATGCTTTATACAAAAAAAATTGACTTTTAAATTTTTTTGTTTTGTCAAATATATTTGATTATAACTTCTTTATCACTTTGACTTGGATCATCGAGCCACTATGAAATGTGCTTTCAAATAGTCTTCACATTTAAGTAAATGGTTTTTCCTAATTAATATGATGTGAAACTTAATTTGTTTGATGAATCCATAAACAAATAATTCCACTATTTACGTTTATACTTATTTTCTAAGTCATGTACTTGGCAAGATATCAAAGTACGTGTACATTATCTATATCAAAAACAGACTTTGAAACATAAGGTAAAAAAGTTAAGTTTTAGTCAGATATTCCATATATCTAAAACTTAAATCCTAAGTGTGTACTTCTGATTTGTTTTGAGAAAACACATCTTTAGCAAAGTAAAAATGATATTCACCTTTCATCTCAAATAACATTGTTCCCATCATATGTTCCAACTCAGCCTCTATGTTGCACAGTATGTCACTGCACTCTCTATAACCTGAGTGAACACTGTGTAAAGCAGATTCTTTTGTCTTTCCTTGTGACATAACATAAGCATAGGCCATTGTACAAACTCCTACAAAAAACATAAGCCTTTGTATTTCAAGCACACAGAAACGTGCCAGTAGATTGCTACACTTATACATAACAAGTGATTACTACCATACATGTAAGACTAGTGTTTACGTTTGAGAACTGATAACATAAAAACTTCTTCTTCTGTTTGTTGTAAAACTGTAAAGCTACTAGTAGAAACTCGATGGTTTGGCCAAAAACAAACTATTTATTCCTGTTCACTTTGTTTCAGAATTTTATGCAAAGCCACACAGAAACATACCTAATTTTGAACTTATAGTCTACAGAAAAAAAAAGTTGGTTAACAGCACCCACCATTAACTCTTGGGCTTTGCTTATCTGATCGATTAGTGGGATTGACTGTCATTCTTGTAGTGTACCCAAAGCATAAGGTAACTAATTTTTTAAACCCAAACCTGGGTAAATTTGTAAACTGATCTGCATCAATAGTAGATTGTAGAAGCTTGCTGTGTCATATTTCTCTGATGAGTGTACCTGTTTTACTATTTCACTGTTCTAAAAACACAACAGGAAAATGTTCTATGACATAGTTAAGAATGTTGCTATGGTGACTGCACCAATGCCATAACTTGATGATGCTATACCCAAGTTAATAATAATACTAATAAAAATGGCTGAATGTTTATTTCTAAACTCTTCAGACTTCATAATAAATACAAGATATGAAGTGTAAGGGGTATTTTGAAGGTTATTTTTTAGAAATGGGAACACTTTTAAGGACATCTATCTCCCAGGGACAACACCCATCATCGAGAGCCATTATCTGGAAAATGGGGGGCCTATGGTTATCCTTCACTAGCTTTAAGCATTGTGTGAGTTTTTACAGCAACAGGTTATGAACATGAACTGTCTGATTCACAGTCTGGGCATTCTGAGCGAGTTTTTACAGCAACAGGTTATGATCATGAACTGTCTGATTCACAGTCTGGGCGAATCAGTTTTTACAGCAACAGGTTATGGTCATGAACTGTCTGATTCACAGTCTGGGCATTCTGAGTCAGTTTTTATAGCAACAGGTTATGAACATGAACTGTCTGATTTAAAGTCTGGACATTCTGAGTGAGCTTTTACAGCAACAGGTTATGAACTGCCTGATTCACAGTCTGGGCATTCTGAGTCAGTTTTTACAGCAACAGGGTATGATCATGAACTGTCTGATTCACAGTCTGGGCATTCTGAGTCAGTTTTTACAGCAACAGGTTATGATCATGAACTGTCTGATTCACAGTCTGGGCATTCTGAGTCAGTTTTTACAGCAAAAGGTTATGAACATGAACTGTCTGATTTCACAGTCTGGGCATTCTGAGTGAGCTTTTACAGCAACAGGTTATGAACTGTCTGATTCACAGTCTGGGCATTCTAAGTCAGTTTTTACAGCAACAGGTTATGATCATGAATTGTCTGATTCACAGGCTGGGCGAATCAGTTTTTACAGCAACAGATTATGGTCATGAACTGTCTGATTCACAGTCTGGGTGAGTCAGTTTTTACAGCAACAGGTTATGATCATGAATTGTCTGATTCACAGTCTGGGTGAGTCAGTTTTTACAGCTAACAGGTTATGAACATGAACTGTCTGATTCACAGTCTGGGCATTCTGAGTCAGTTTTTACAGCAAAAGGTTATGAACATGAACTGTCTGATTTACAGTCTGGACATTCTGAGTGAGCTTTTACAGCAACAGGTTATGAACTGCCTGATTTACAGTCTGGACATTCTGAGTGAGCTTTTACAGCAACAGGTTATGAACTGCCTGATTCACAGTCTGG
>NW_013669193.1:24241-27661 GCF_000517525.1 Limulus polyphemus
TCACAGTCTGGGCATTCTGAGTCAGTTTTTACAGCAACAGGGTAGGTTAATGAACTGTCTGATTCACAGTCTGGGCATTCTGAGTCAGTTTTTACAGCAACAGGGTATGACCATGAACCGTCTGATTCACAGTCTAGGCTTTCTGAGTCAGTTTTTACAGCAACAGGTTATGGTCATGAACTGTCTGATTCACAGTCTGGGCGAATCAGTTTTTACAGCAACAGGTTATGGTCATGAACTGTCTGATTCACAGTCTGGGCATTCTGAGTCAGTTTTTACAGCAACAGGTCATGATCATGAACTGTCTGATTCACAGTCTGGGTAAGTTTTTACAGAAACAGGTTATGAACATGAACTGTCTGATTCGCAGTCTGGGCATTCTGTTCAATAGGTGATACCCTGGCTTGTCATGTTCAAAAAAACAAAAACAATAGAAATACCACTTTCAGTACAAAACGAAATAAGCAATAAAAGGGAATGGTTTAAAAAGAAACACTCATACAGCAATACACGATTATAAAAGGGGAATGGTTTAAAAAGAAACACATATACAGTAATACACAATTATAAAACGGGAATGATTTCATAAGAAACACACATATACAGCAATATACAAATATAAAAGGGAATGGTTTCATAAGAAACACATATACAGCAATATACAAATATAAAAGGGAATGGTCTCATAAGAAACTCATATATACAGCAATACACAAATATAAAAGGGAATGGTTTCATAAGAAACACACATACAGCAATATACAATTATAAAAGGGAATGGTTTCATAAGAAACACATATACAGCAATATACAAATATAAAAGGGAATGGTTTCATAAGAAACACACATACAGCAATACACAATTATAAACGGGAATGGTTTCATAAGAAACACACATACAGCAATACACAATTATAAACGGGAATGGTTTCATAAGAAACACACATACAGCAATACACAAATATAAAAGGGAATGGTTTCATACGAAACACATAATATACAGGAGTACACAAGTACTGCTATATAGAAGGGTATGAAGCTTGTAATATAATAGTGTAGAAAGTTTAACATACAAAAAACTAAAAGGATGAAAACATTACCGACAGTTGTTTTATAAACATTTCATGCATATTTTTCATGTTTTTGTTTTCATTATTAATACTATTGTTTATATGTTTTACTAAAAAGTCAATTTCATGCATCACAAACTTTTGAAATATTTAATAAATTAAAATTTAGAGAATCAACATACCGTCCCTCATCTTCTGGTGAATTTCATACTGATCTTGGAGTTCTTCAAGCTGGTCAAACATTAATTTTTGTATTGTAGTAATGTTGACCATGGTATACCTCCACAATATTTAAAACTCAAAACTTTTACAATTTTTAAAAACTCTTCAGTTAAATTTCTTTACAATTCTCATTAAATGTAAATATTATTTTAACTTATAATAACCGTTAGAAATTTAAAATGAAACCATAAAAACCTGTGAGATTACTTTACAGTTTCATGAAGAATGAGAAGCCTGAACACCGCACACAAAAAGATATTACTATGACAATATTGCATGATTAGGAGTACACAAGAGTTATAATATCTTGCAACAACGAGTGTTCCGAGTGATACTGTTTACACTGCAGTATCAGAGACAAAGAATTAAGTATATACCCTTGTAACATTGAAAGTTGTAAATTTTTAATGTTTTCAATTGGGAAATTGAAAAAAAATATATCACCTTTACCAGCTGAAACTCCAGTCTTTTTAAATATCTCTCAGCTGTCTTGTACTGCTGCAAGTATATAGAAAATTCCATATTAGTGTTAAGTTGCTCACAATCAGTAGATTACTAGTAAATTTAGTGCTAACAAAAATATTTTTAAGTCGATACCGAGAATGAAAACATGTTGTTACTGTCTAGACACTATTTAATAACTGAAATAAAGATCTATTCAAATTTAGATGTAAGAACTTTACAGGTAGATATTGTTATGTATCACTTACAATTCAAACGTAGAGGACTTTAACAAAAACTTTACCATAGATAACAATACTCATTACAAGATATGCAAGAATGGCAAAACACTTACATTTGCAGCATTATAACTACTGCTGAACTCATCCGTAGGCTAGTAATTTGGACAAATGAAGCTTATATAAGGAGCGTAAAAAGCATATCTAGAGTATTGTGGTACACATATATAGCTTTTGTATGTTTTGTGTTGTAAACATTTGTTATAGTGGTAATTTGAACATTTTTGTAATACCAAAGATTCAGATAATAGAATCTAAAGTACTCTTAAAATACTTTTTTTCAGATTCCTAGAATTTGTTGTTAGGGATGAAAATAATTAGATTTGATAAAATGATGTTGTTTATGGCTAGAAATATATGTGTGAGACAACAATCTGAGTATAACATTAAACAACAATAAAAATAAAAAATATAAGTGCTACAAACATGTACATATTTGAAACAGAAATGATATGAAGAAGTAAAAAAAAAAGAACGAAATAAAACTATTCTTAACTAACTCGTTTACATTGCTGGTTATAAAGAGAAATGTACAAACCCTGCTGAATTAAACCACTTTAAATATTTTAAAAACCTTCATGCAATTCATGCAAACATGATCTTACCTTCTCCATTTCATAGAGCTTTCCCTGGAACTATACAGGTGGTATAAATAGGAGGTGAGAAGAACAGAACCCCACAGAATATAGATATAAGCATGACCAAACACCAGAGATTACATAAGAGGAAAAATAAATAAATAGACTATGTTTAATATTATGATCAAAACAAATAATGTAACATTTTTTCATGGTATGACAGAATGAATTATTGTTCCAGTTAATGCGTACGATACAAGCCTTCATGCACTAACTTTACATTCAAGGTTGGTGTCAAATTACATGTAATGAATAACAAGAGTGACACAATATGGTGAAATGAATTTCTTGTGTATGCAAACACATTTTAATTGTTTAATGGATGGAAAGCAATGTAATAAATGCCTTGTTTCACACATCGTGAGGTAATAAACGCCCTGTTTCACACACCGTGAGGTAATAAATGCCCTGTTTCACACATCGCAAGGTAATAAATGCCTTGTTTCACACATCGCAAGGTAATAAATGCCTTGTTTCACACATCCTAAGGTAATAAACGCCCTGTTTCACACACCGTGAGGTAATAAATGCCCTGTTTCACACATCGTGAGGTAATAAACGCCCTGTTTCACACACCGTGAGGTAATAAATGCCCTGTTTCACACATTGCAAGGTAATAAATGCCCTGTTTCACACATTGCAAGGTAATAAATGCCTTGTTTCACACATCGCAAGGTAATAAATGCCTTGTTTCACACATCGCAAGGTAATAAATGCCTTGTTTCACACATCCTAAGGTAATAAACGCCC
>NW_013669193.1:28661-33262 GCF_000517525.1 Limulus polyphemus
CATACAGCATCATGTAGTGAATACCTGGTATATACAACAACATGTAGTGAATACCCATATACACTACATAATGGAATTAATGCCTGGAACATGATGTAATAAATGTCTGGTATACACTACAATAGACTGAATACCTGTTATACACAGCACAGTGCAATGAATAAATGATGCCTAAATATATGTAACATACATAATAAATGAATAATATACTCTAGAAATTGTAACGAATACCATTAAAAGTGAACAATACTTTATAAAGTAGTATATGTTGATGATAGCAGACAATAAAGATATGCATAAGCAATGACATCTATCAAAAGAAATAATTTAAATCACACAGTATTGACACATTACTAATTATCTTAAGACACAGTTTACTATTCTTGTTCAATCTAAGTTCAAATTTTCTTTTACTATAAACCAAAGTTAAGTTGCAATATTATCTTACTATATGTTCATCAACGATCTTTTTAACCGGATAATTATTACAAATAATGTTTAGTTCAAGGATGAACTCAGTTCGTAAAGATCAGATCAACACAAAACTGAAAATTGAAGAACCTAGTACGTGGAAGGACGAGTGTGTTGATTTTGTTGGAGGTGAAATGAAAGAGGAATGATGTACTGTGAAGTTGACACTTTATTTATTGAAGATGAGATTGAAGAATAACTGATTATTGAGAACTATTGTGTTGTGAATGAATCAAGTTATAAAAAAAACTGCATTAAAACATAAAATAAATAGAAAAATGTGTATTAGGAGGTAACAAGGGAAACAATAAGTCTTAACAGTAAGTAAACTATTTATACTCTCAAACTGCATTGGCGTAACGACAACTGCATTGTCGTAATGTCAACTGCATTGTCGTAATGACAACTGCATTGGCGTAACGACAACTGTTATGGCATGAAGTAGATTAAGTTGGTGAAGTGGAAGTTTACCCAAGTCATTAACAAATCAGAATTAGAGTAAAAATCAATAACACAAAGTTACATATTCATTTCAACACCAATTATTTATTTTTACTTGGAATAACTGGCAAGCCAACAAGTTAGTCCTATTTCTTAAGGAGTGGGTCAGTCAACTACAGTCTCAATGGGAGAAAACTATAGTAACAACTTATGAAAGAAGACTGTATCACAATAGGTCGACCATGCTAAAATTATAATTCATGGAATTTCAAACTGAATGCCACAAAATCTAGCTCAAAGACATCCAGTTTAATTCTTAACAATAGCTTTCAACTTTGTGTTTCAAAATGACAGGTTCCACCCAGTACAATTTAGTGTGTTAATCTTCATTACTCATATTTAATATTAAGTTGTAACAATGTGTGATTATTTACAAGTTCTTTTGCAGTGGGTTTAAGCATTGCATTTAACATGATTACACTGTTTCTTGTGGACTTTTATCACTTCTTCACTTCTTATATGACATATTTCAGGTTCCATATTGATTCAAAAGAATAACTCAGCACGATCTATTTATTTGTTGTTAAGCACAAAGCTACATAATGGGCTATCTGTGCTCTGCCCACTGTGGGTATCAAAATCCAATTATTAGCATCATAAGCCCTCAAACTTATTTCCAAGCCACTAAGGGGCCAACTCAGCATGGAGCTGCAAGCATCAGCTAAAAACATTAAGTTTATAAATATATATATATTTCTTAAAGTTTTACCACAAACATGACAGCAAGAAATGCAGAGATCTAATCCCTAAAAACAGGTACAAAAATCACTGTGCTAACTATTTATTCTAGAGTTTACGAGTTTCTTGTAACATAGTTCAAGTTTAAAAATACATAATAGATATTTTAAGTACAGTATCTAAAATATTTAAATTTATGTTAATATTTCTTTAGACAATTTTGTAACTATGTGTATTAAATTTGGTCAATTGGTGTCAGTTGTTTGATTTCTGTTTATTTGTAAAAATGTTTTGGCTTTTTTATTTATTTATTTATTATTATTGAAAACATCACTTGCTAGGCCATAAAATTTACCCTGTAAACTTTTATCAAATCTGAAGTAAATGTGTTGGTAGTTTACTTGTAGAAGTTAAGAGATATGTTAGGTCGTAGTTGTTTTTGAGAAATTTATTAAAGTTAAAAAAAGTTAGTGATTCAGATACTGTCGATGAGTCACTGAAGACTTAGCTCAGTCTATTTAAATGCACATAATTACAATTGGCTTAGTTTAGAAACACGAGTGCTTATCAACATTTTTTCCCTCAGAAACAATCCCACAGATCCCAATACTTAATTATGTGACTATCTGTTTCCTCGTGGACCCCTTCACAACTCAAACAATCCCACAGATCCCAATACTTAATTATGTGACTATCTGTTTCCTCGTGGACCCCTTCACAACTCAAACAATCCCACAGATCCCAATACTTAATTACATGGCTCTATCTGCAGAAGCTTATCCTACTTTGCTTAAAAAAAAGGGGCACTGACATAAACAGAGTTAAGAACCACAGCACTAGATTATCTGCATGGGTGCCTGCAGGAAGGGGCAAAAGGGGGCATTTGGCCACATATTATGATGTAAACCTGACATCGTAGCTAAATACTTTTGGTAATTTTTACTAAAACTGTAAATTTGTGTTTGCGTTTAAGCACACATATCACATATTCTTTTAGTCTGTTGATTTACACTGTGATCCAGGAAGGGGCAAAAGGGGGCATTTGGCCACATATTATGATGTAAACTTGACAGTGTAGCTAAATATTTTTGGTAATTTTTACTAAAACTGTAAATTTGTGTTTGCGTTTAAGCACACATATCACATATTCTTTTAGTCTGTTGATTTACACTGTGATCCCCTACATACATGTCCCCCCTTCAAAATATTTTTGTGGGCACCAGTGGTTATTTGCATTGAATACTTGGGGAAATATAACATCATTATATCGTTGTGTTCACTTTAGGAACTGCTATGCTAGTTCAATAAGAGTACAAAATTTGGTCTATTCCTATTTCTGTAACAAACCATGAAGTTTAATTGCTAGTTCATAGCAGTAAAGGTAACAATTAAGATATTGGCCCAAAGTACACGATAATATTAATTTCTGTTGATCCCGTCACATCTGTAAGTACAAAGCCGATATACTTTGTGTTATCTTTTAATTTTTTTATTTTTCAGTACAGCATAATATATTTTATACTCACCTAAAGTTTCTATTAGCTAAACTTTGATAAATCAGAATGTAAATGTACAGGGGAATGAACAAAAGATTATATCTGTTGTTGTTTGAGGCTGTTCACATACCTGAGTGTTAGTTGAAAAGCTGTCTGCTGAAGTCCTAAGATTCATAATGTCATCTTGAGTTAGCTTAATACACTCCCTGAAAAGGTAATGTTACTTATTTCAATTATCAAACATTAAAAAACCTGCTAACACGAGTAATATTACAGACAATAGCTACTGGTAAACACTTTTTCAAAAATCTGAAACAAAAAACTTCTTGCACTCATGAACATTCTGCTCTAGCTACATTTGTAAAAGTATTCTTGTCATTTGTTCATACTTATCTAATGTTGTGAAAAGCATACATCTCACATAAAAGAATTATCTGTACCTATTTTCTCATCTCAATAATTCATTATATTTTCACTCAGCTGACTTATACTAAATGTAAAATATTGGTAAATTTTCTGTTTGTTAATGATCCTAAGTTAGTACAGAATATGCAATCCAATCAAATGCAGCTACAGTGCAATCAAAATCTACAAAACAGTTTTGAAAATATGTAAGCCAGAGAAAACTTAGTTAATAGATCAGCCATATTACCCTCTAAAAGTTTGAATGTTGATCAATATTTCTTTCTGTAACAGCTATTTTTTAACTCAGCATAACTAATGATGTTTACAAAATAAGTAAAAATAAAGGAGTTACTCCAACTTACTATTATTTCTTTAACTTGTTCATAAACACACAAGTTTATTTCATTATAAATGTTAAATTGAACATATCAAACTAATATCAAAACTATTTGATCCTGTTAAAAGTTTTTTTTTAATTGTTAGCAATAGGGAAGTATAAAATATTTAAATTATACTTAGTAAAAACATGTAGCAAATATAAATGTTGTCTGAATAATTACTGTCATTAACATCTGATCTGTTTCTGTTCTAATCATTATAATTTTATATAGTAACTGAAGTGATTGTGAAATAAGAGAATGAAGGCTGTGGAATGAGTGATGTAACAATTTATGTCTTGTTGGTAGCTCTTGTTTGTTTGTTTGTTTGAAATTAAGCACAAAGCTACACAATGGGCTATCTGTGCTCTGCTCACCATGAGTATCGAAACTCGGTTTCTAGTGTTGTAAGTCCACAGAGTTAGTCTCTCTTGAGAGAGGTAAGTTGAATTTTATGATGCTTTTGACATTTACGATAAAGTTTGTTTGTATTGTTGTTAAGCACAAAGGTATAAAATTGGCTATCTATGCTCTGTCCACTATGGCTAGGTGGGGGGGGGGGGGGGGGGGGGGGAACGAACCGAAGCTATTACTATATTGTTAGTTAACGAAACGGAAACCGTAACGCTTATTTTATTAGTTGTTTACGTTTACTTACTTTTTCGTTGTTGTC
>NW_013669193.1:33601-39332 GCF_000517525.1 Limulus polyphemus
GGGGGGGGGGGGAGGAGGAAACCAAGCATTTCATATGTTGTTACAAAAGGAAACCAAGCATTTTATATGTTGTTACATTTTCTGTTGCTTCATAGCAGTTATGTACTATTTGCAAAATGTAAACAATAATGAAGTTTGTTTAAATTTGTACATTTTTAGGTTATAATTTTTTTTTTCAAACTTAGCATGCTAATTGTAGAGGATTACAGTAATCTTACCTAGGGTCTGCAAGTCTATACAACAAGGATTCCTGATGTAATAGGCCTTTATGAGAAATGACCCAATGAGTTTTGATCGATTAAGAAAGATGTTTATCGTTGATATAATGCTAGGTTTAGGATTTTTTTCTACTGGTATTGAATTTTGTAAAAACTGTGCAAGCTGTTAGAAATCAATTAACTGAAACTGAAGTTTGGAGAGCCATCATAGTGCTTCAGGAAGGCCACACTCAGACTGAAATGGCACAGGTCATGGGGGTGTCAAAATCTGTGGCCAGTAGATTGTGTTGTGACCATACAAGAATACACCAGGAGGTCAAGCTAGGGTCACAGAAAGCAACAGGTGCAGTAAACAAATATATGCAGAACTTAACCCTTAGAAACCACACCAGCAGTACTAGAAGCCTTAAGAAAGAGCTTCAGCAAGCCACTGAAGTGTGTGTATCATGCTCAACAGTTAGGATTAGCTCGATGAGGATGAGTGCAGGTCCAGGAAAAAGCTTATTGTGAGCCATACTGGCTGTTTGCCAACCAAAGGACAGGTGCTTTCCAAGAAATTTGGATAGAAGGCTGCTGTGACTGGAAGCATGTAGTGGAGGGAATGGAGAAATACGAGTCTTCTTGCATGGCACATTTAGTGAAGAACTCAAAGCAGGTATTGTAAAAGAAAAACTTTTGGGGTCAAGTTTTGGATAGATTACTAAATGTAACTCTTAAACTTGTGATTTCATGGGCATAGAAGAAGTAGGAAGTGGATAGGGAGCGAGTGGTAATTTTATCTGTTTCGTGGAATTGCTGCAAAATTAGACTCAGTTCTTGAGAAGCTAATTAGTAAGCTAAAGGGTCAAATAAAATACATGAGCCCTATGGTTCAAAATGAACTGATTCAATTGTTTTCACAAAAACTTAAGAATGAATTGATTTGTGCCATTAAAATAGCCCCATTTTTTCTATTATTTTGGACACAACCCAGGATATTTCCAAAGTTTGATCAGCTGTATGAAATTTATCATTATTGTTCAACAGAAAGTGATGAAAATGGCAAGCCAAAAGCTCTGTGTATCAACAAATCATTTTTAGGTTTCTATAAAGCTGGAGGATGACAAAATCTTGTCAAAACATCTTACAGTTAATAAAGTTGTTTCATTACCTAGTCAAGCCGTCTCCAAACTTTTGTTTTCTTAAAAGTGGGTTCCTCATTATCAAGTTATAATTTGAATTTAATCGTTACTGATACAGCAAACGATTTGACAGAAATGGCTCAATTTTTTTATGTTGTTCAAAGAGTGTATGTTTTTCTTTTTTTAGACTAAGTATCAAAAAATGGGACATATTAATGAGTTTAATTTCTGAATCTGGTACTCATAAAGGGTCAACTATTAAAAACTGAACCCAACTAGATGGGCTGGACATTTTGATGCAGTATTTGCTCTCAAAGTACGATTTCCTGAAGTTCAAACAGCTCTGACAAAAATAACTTTTTTAGCTCATAATCAGATGAATGCAACGAGCCATTGCACTTAAGAAACTCTTCTAAAATTTCAATTTTATTTGTCTCTCAGTTCAAGATTTTGCAATCTATAAATCTACTGTTGAAAGCATTTCAGTTGGAATGGCTGACGTGGCTAAAGCTGCAGAACTTTTAAAGGTTTGTTTGGATGAAATGTGTAACTACAGAAACCAGTTTGAAGACCTGAAAGAAGAAGCATTGATCGCAGCGAGGGATTGGTCAATTCTTTCTGTATTTGGAAAAAAGTGGTAGAGAATCAGGTAGAAACATTTTGATGAACTTTGTGAAGACTAAAGATTGACAGATCCAGAAAGTTTGTTCCCAGTGAACATTATTTCTTTTTATTGTACTTTCAACATCATTAAAAATCAGTTGAATTCTCGCTTCAGTGGTCTTCATGGAGTTGCGTCCACTTCATTGCAGAACCTTTCAGACTTACAGTTATTTAAAGATGCTACATCTGCCAGCAAGTATCAGACAGACATATCAGAATCATTCAATAAAGAAATCTTCAGAATGAGATCCGCTCTGAAGGGTGAAATCAACAAAGAGAACCATTCTATATCAGCGAGTCTCTCCGAAGTTTGTACAGCTTTGTTCTTGTTTTTGACGATTCCTCTGATAACTGCAAGTGCCAAGCAGTCTTTCTCAAAGCTATAAAGTATTAAAACTATTAGCAAAGCACTATGAGGTAGCAACAATTACACGGACTGGCACATCTCTCAGTTGAACAAGCTTTTGCTCATTAGTTGAACTTCAGTAAACTCAATGATCATTTTACGGAGGTGAAAGCAAGCAAGAAAGATTTTTAAAGATATTCTTTTTTGCTAATACTGATTTTATGTTTTGAAATATATATACCCCATCTAGCTGAATTTTTCTCTTCCCCTTAAAAAAATCTGACCCTTCTTGCTCATTCATTATATTTGATCAATTAGACAGAGGTACTTAATAGGCTTTACATATTTTGGTTCCAAATTAACCATAAATGTTGTTAGTTGGGGGGAGGGGGCTCTCCCCAATCAGTAAAATTTTGCCATGGGCCCTTCTGCTCCTAGTTATGCCACTGACAGTCCAACCAAATGTTGTGTGATAACCTTTGCTGCCAACATTCTATTGTATAAAAGAGGCTGAGCAAAGCTGAAATTGAAAGCAAGATGCAGCCATCTCTCAGCAGTGTGAGCAAATTGTACAATGACACACAAATGGTCATCAATCCTGCTAAAGCAACAGTCATGTTCTGAACACTTAACAACAGACATGTTTATAAGGAAAATCAACCACTATTGTTCGTGGGCATTGCTATCCCTCTGGAAGAAACACATAAATACCTACTTGACAGCTAAACCATTCAACTGCACCAGCCACATTAACACCATGATAACCAGAGATACCAAAGGCATCAAAGTACTGAAATAGACAGTAATTAATAATATAATATTTGCAACATATGTGAATTCAGTGATTATTCCCCAGATGGATGGCAGAAAACAAATCAACTATAAGGAAAGACCATAACACAGATGTATGTACCAGGCCATGCAGAGGTAAAAGTAAACGAGGCAAACTTGCAAGAGAAGCTCCTTTATCAATCCTGGCACAATTTTACTAGAAAGATATCAATCTCCTCTGCACTAGCAAGATGAAAATGGAAACCGTGAATGGTCTTTATCAACATTTAGAGGAAAACAAACTATTACATGATGTAACTAGGAAAAGCAAAATATGGGGAATCAGAAAGACAGTATTGGCAATAAGATATCAGAAAATATCTTTAAATGTTTGTAAAGTATCAAAAAATGATGAGTTTTATGTGGTGTCATTTTTATAGGCTTTGTACTCAAAGAAATTAAATTTTATATTACTATTAAATATATAAGTACTTTTGCAAGTGAAAAATGACTTAAAACAAACTTTTTAAAAATACATTTAAATATAATATTTTGTATTAATAGTTATACAAGGAAACAAAAAATAACCAACCAGTAATTAATCAAATTGATTAAAAGCAAACATAAATAATTAGATTGTTCATCCACTACAAATAATGTACGTTTCCTCAATGACTGTGTAGATTATAAAATTCATCTTAATGAACCACCATGCCCGAAATGTATACATCACTAATATAAAGCATGGAAAAGCTATTTGTTGAAACATTTGAAATAAAGCATCAAGTTTGAAATATATAACTAAAACAGTAGACATGCTGTGTTGAAAAGTAATTAAACACTGCTAAAATAGATAATTCAGAAGCACTGAAAAACAAAAGAGGTCTTAAGAACTATGTTAAAATACGGGTAAAAAAAGATTTAGAATGAAAAAAGTACTATTAGTTTTTATAATACCTGAGTCCATTGTTCACCGCCTGAAATATAGCTAAAGCTCGTTCTGGGCGAGGAACTTTGGGTCGCTTGCTTGACCAAGTAGACGAGACTTTTAATGCTCGTTGTGTTGTATTAGGGCTGTAGTAGTGACCTAATACAGAACCTTAAAAATAATGAGTGCATTTTATTCAAAACAAAAAACATCAGTTTTTTCAATTGGGAAATATTAATTTAATACAACTTTTATATTGCATATGCTCTATTTCTCCATTGTGAACATTATATATATATATATAATCATATTCGTGTTACTCTGTTTTTGTTCTGAAATGAAGTTACAGTTAGCATTTAATAATTCATGCCCTTAAATTTGAAAAAACATTCGAACATACCAGGTTTACAGATTTAATAATCATTATCATCAAATAAATAAATATCCATAGGACTTCATTAACACAGTGGTTCTTAACCTTTTTTGGGAAGCTGCACCCAATCGGTTTATAGAACATGTCCACACATCCCTTGCCTTTCAGGATTTGTTAATAGTTCTCTCTCACATTTAATTATACATCATACATAGCCAATAGAAAGTCAATGTTTCCATCTATCAAATGATGTATTACATTACGTTGTGTTCTGAACAGATAGATGTCAATTTCAGTTATAACGGAAGCTTCATTCCCGTGGGAACTTTAATGACTAGTTTGGGAGAATTTGTAACAGCTATTGTCGCATAGTTAGGGTTGAAAAGTGTAGAAAGTTTACTATCAGTTTGCTAACAAGTGATCTCAGGAGTCTGAGGGAGAAACCTTATTTGCAATGGAAACACCGACATGTTTCGTACCTCCAGAAATCCTAAGGGGTGCATGCACCACAGGTTAAAAAACACTGCATTAACACCTCAGTTAAAAAAAAAAACATCTTGTAGTCAACTTTCATTAAGTGTTGTTTTATGTTAACATGGATGATTAATTTTAAAATTGCTTCTCAAATAAATTAGTTTTGGAAGAAGCAATCAGAGAGTTCCTAGTTAAAATTTGTCTTTTAACATTCAAAGGTTAACTTAGTATCTAAATGGAATCAAGAATGCAGAATTTTAGAAGTATTGAGAGTTTATTATACAAAACCACTATGTTTTGTTTTTTCATACTAATGTATAAGGTCGTCAAGAAATTAATGTAGCTTTTTTTAGATGAAAAACCCGAACAACTTATATATCAAAACAAAACATATTAAATTAAATGGTCTCCATTCTTATCGACAGTGCTTTTCCATCTTACAATCAGGTTATTAATGTCCTGATTAAAGAAATCACTTGGCTTTGAAGCATAAAACATTTCGACATCCTCTTTAACACCTTCCACATTTGCATGTGTTTTCCTATTAAGATGGTGTTACAGTGAAGGCAAAAGATGGTAATCTGATGGTGCCATATCTGGAGAATATGGTGGGTGAGGGAGAACGTCCCAACCCAACTCCATAATCTTGTGTTGCGTCAAACGTGCAACATGCAGATGTGCATTGTCGTGGAGAAGAAGAACACCTTTCCTTTTGATGAGTGAAGGGCGTTTCTGATGAAGAGCTTGATTTAAACATTCCAGTTGCGGACTATAGATCTCTTCATTGACAGTTTGCTGTGGATTGAGGAGTCCAAAATAAATTACTCCTTTGATGTC
>NW_013669193.1:39477-41440 GCF_000517525.1 Limulus polyphemus
TCCCCTGCCATCACAGTTTTTAAGGCTAAAGTAATCTGAACAAAATTTGCTGAACCATCATTGACACTTACGAACGTTCAAAACATTTTCATAAACTTTATTGATATTCTTTGTGGCTATAGAGGCGTTGTTTCCCTTCTTGCATTCAAACAGTATTACATGCCGAATGTGTGTCTTGTCGTGTACCATCATTATAAACTTTACACATTATGTAGGCTACATTTAGGCAGTTGGTTTAACTATTATACGTGATGTGCGTTTGGGGGGTCCAAGATGCGACAATAATTTCTTGACAACCTAATACATTATCTATGTTCATATTTGACTGATTATACAATTACATCATACCTTAGTTGTATTTACAAAATGTACCAATTTTAAATATCTATAGTTATCTCAAGGTTAGAGTGGTTTCTTTGAACACAGAATGAGTTGCTAAAAGTGTTTCTAGAAGGGTATATATTAAGATCAACCTTGACAATAATGTTTTTCAGCACAAACTCATAGACTTACATAAAAATTATCTGCTACATCATTATTTTTAATTTGCTTGTACAGACAAATACACCTTCTACTAAGTATTCTTGGAAGAAATCACATACATGTATTTTATTCCACAAGTATATTTTAATCAGCTTTACTGCCTATAAAATTACTGTATTTTTACAAGTTTTCTTTCAATCTAACAAGAAATACATCATCGGTACAAAAAATGTGTTTGATAAACATATGAAAACCAAAAATTTATTTTTATGATCACAATTTCTGACATTTCACCAACTAAATTATGAAACTTTACAAAAAATTAAATATCTAAGTCTCACTGATGTGTATAGTACTGATAACTTGAGAAAGAATCAATACATAGTTTTATTTCAATTTTAGCTCCAACATGACAGCCCATGATACACGAGCTAAGACTTGAAACATACTGAACAATTTGAAGCATTGCTATTTAGCAAAGCTTGCAAAACATTATCAATAAAAAAGTCCAGATAGTTACACTGCACATCCAAACTCCTCTGTCAAAGTTCAGGTTTTATATACCTGAAAGCTTGTAAAATAAAAATTAATAGTTCAGAGATATCTTTGTTTAACGTCTCGATTACACCCATGTTTTAAACTTTTCTTCTTAATCTATAAAAGTAATAGGTTGCTGATGTATTTTTTCAGGCTAACAAAAAAGCTACAATATGATTACTTTATAAATAATGATGCAGTTAAACTCTTCTAAAAATAGAGCATCAGATCTGGTTTTTAAACCTAAAAATTTTGCAGGACTGTAACTATATGATAATTTCTAAGTCATCAACTATCATAGTGGTACTAAAATCATACTATGAGTTCATGTTTACTGAAACAATGTTTTACATTTAATCAAGCTAGCTTGCACATATGCTATTTTTCATTTTAAAAACATTATTTCAACATATTTTGGAAATTGATGCATCAATTTTTTTACCTTTTCCCTTTGATCATGAACTGATGAAGAAACATGAACAGCAAATATGTGAATCTCTTTATTATTTTTGTAACATTATTCTTGAACATCTACACTAAACATCAGTTTTAGCCAGGTTAGCCTAAATAAGTAATTTTATCACAGAATGAAGAATTTCTTATTCTAATCAAACTTATTTTATAACAATGAAAGATCATCAAACTGGTGTCTTTAAGTGTTTTACATTCACAAAAATCAAACGTGATTAAAACAAACCAAGCCAACCAAAACTAGTCTGGCTCACAGACACATACCCCAATGAAATAATAGACCATTCCAAGCTTTTACTTGTTGTTAAACAAATGTTTAAACAACTTTATTTATTCAATTATGTACAAGCTGCCAGTGTCAGCTAACAATACGAAGAATTAAATTGTGGTGAAATACCTATAAAATGATAGGTTTCTTTTTTGTGAGTGTAAAACACTTAAATACACCATTTCGATACCTCACTACTATAAA
>NW_013669193.1:41450-44011 GCF_000517525.1 Limulus polyphemus
GGCGGATTGCTACAAGTTCTTCAAATACCTATAGAATGATAGGTTTCTTTTTTGTGAGTGTAAAACACTTAAATACACCATTTCGATACTCACTACTATAAAGAATTAGTTTGGTATGATATTTCATTGGTGGGAGTGTCCAGGGTCACTGATGAGGAGTGGAATTCTTTGAAACTAGTCTGGCTCACAGACACACACCCCAATGAAAGAATAAACCATTCCAAGGTTTTACTTGTTGTTAAACAAATGTTTAAACAACTTTATTTATTCAATAATGATAGATCATATGTTTTCAAAAAGTTAATATATATATATTATGCTGGTATTAAGATACAGTGTCCCATTTTAAAAAATGCAATGATATACAATAACTAATCGTATAAGGATTATAGATTTTATTTAATATTAGTTAAACATATCACATGGATATAATACTCTACACTTGCATATCCTGTGACTGAGCAGGATCTGAAGTGCAGTCATAACAAATTCCCATAGCAACAAAGGCATATTCTAGTTTTTGCATCTAATATCAGCCCAAGGCTTGAAAGCGGAAACAGAATATTAACTTTTACTCAAACACTGCAAGCTTCATCTTGGATGTTACTTTTAGATCTAATGACAAAAAAATATATTCAGTAAGCACATTTACTACACGATTAAGTGTTTTTGTAACAAGTGTTTAAACCATTAATGGTTCTTCCATATGGATTTTAAAACTTTCACTAAATACAGGGTGGTCCAAACTTATCTTTCCTATTTCAATATTCAACAATTAAGTAACTAAAGACATACAACCATGCAGCTTAACCTCTTGTAGTTCAACTCAAACAGTTTTTATTGACACGTCAGTAGACTTCTATGTGTGCACCATCAGTAGATCTCAGCACGTTTAACCGATATTGGATTTCAGTCCACATTCGCTGCAACATGTTCACTGTTACAGTGGTAATGGCATCTGTTATCCTGGTCTTTAGCTTCATCAGGTTTGATATAAGTGTGAGATACATGAGGTTCTTAAAATACCCCCAAAGAAAGAAGTCTCGTGGAGTGATGTCTGGCAAACACAGAGGCCACAGCATTGGCCTACCTGAATCAATCCACTGTCTCAGAAATGTCTGATCTAACACAGAGGCCACAGAATTGGCCTACCTGAATCAATCCACTGTCTCAGAAATGTCTGATCTAACACAGAGGCCACAGAATTGGCCTACCTGAATCAATCCACTGTCTCAGAAATGTCTGATCTAACACAGAGGCCACAGAATTGGCCTACCTGAATCAATCCACTGTCTCAGAAATGTCTAATCCTGGAAGTATCTGACCAACAAACTCCAGTGAGATAGAGTACCATCCCATTGATTGATTATCTGTGGTCACATTTCCATCAGTTGTGTGACCACAAATTGTTACAGCATGTCAAGGTACACATTTCTGGTAAAAGTGCTCTCAGTGGAAAAGAAAGGACCAATTATACCTGTCATACATGAGACCGCACCACACATTCACCTTTGAGCTATCATGCATGATTTTAATGGTATCATGGGGTTCTACAAGCCCCAAATGCAGACAATATGACAAACAACTTTACCCAAGGTATGAAATGTAGCCTCATCGCTAAACAGTACACAAGCTAGAAAAGTGTTGTCTTCTTCTTCAAGGAAGTTCACCACAAATATCCTGTACTGTGTTCTGTCATCTGGTTGCAGCACCTGTACCAACTGAAGTTTGTGGGCATGCAGATGAAGTTGTTTGTGAATGAAATGGCATGTTAAGTTCTCATGAAGCATGCCGAATGATTTTCATTGGCTAAGTTGAAATGATCTGTGTACTTGTCCATACATTCATCACTGACAGAGGATATTCCAGTCTCTGTAAAACACTCCCTATCTCCAAGAGCTTCTTCAATCACTCCCACACAGTTGGTTTCGATGGTGGTTCTTTCCTGTAATAGCATCTGTAATTATGCTGCACCATAGTCACTGACTTGGTCTCTGCAAGCCAAACAATGCCTTAAGCCTTTTTCTTGCATGGTTGCCAGTGGAAAAACAAACAAAAAAACAAGACAACAAAAACTGTCTAAGTTGGGCTACAAGATGTTGAAAACTGCATGGTTGTATTTTTTTAATTATATAATTATTAAATATTGAAATAGGAAAATATTTTATGCTGCTTTTGTTGCTGTTCCCAGGGTGGATGCTGTGTCCATTTGGTGGCTAAAAGCTGATTAATTAAATTTAACACAAGATAAAGCACCATGTTGTTGGTAATATACCATCAATGTAATCATCTGGTATCTAATATTTAAAAAAAACAACTTATAAATTATATCTTTTACTTGAATGATACAGTTATTGAAACAAAGTTAAAAAAGGGTTAAAAACTGCCTTACACAAATCACAAAACTTGACTGAAAAGGTTTCAATAAAAATGAAGGCTAAATTATGACATTTTAGAAGTCTTCCACTGGCTTATAAGGCATTTGGTGAGGAAAAAAAAGATTACAAATGCAAAGCAGAAAAATTCCACCTACAAAATCTCCCATTTCTGCAAGGATACCT
>NW_013669193.1:45011-50896 GCF_000517525.1 Limulus polyphemus
GGAAAAAAAAGATTACAAATAGCAAAGCAGTAAAAACTTACCCACACCTACAAAATCTCCCATTTCTGCAAGGATACCTAAAGTGGGGGGAGAGAGAGAACATCATTTTTGTCTAAGAATAAAACAAAACAAACATAATACGAGAGTAATAAAAAAAACTGCAGAACACACTTGCATAACAGGAAATACTTTCAACGGAGACAATTACAGGGTCACTGATTCAGGAATTTTCGGTATTTCAGTACGATTTCCATCAAATTTGGGCACAGGCCCAATGTGCCAGTTCTATGTTGTCAATCGTGTCCATGTTGATTGGAATGTTGCAAGGTTGTGTGTGTGTATGCTATTCTTTTTACACAGGTTTAGGTTACATATTGTCATACTGCAATCTTTGTTCTTTTGTTTAAACCTAGAATGTATGTATTTTTGGATGAATTTTTAGAAAGGTAGCCTATTAAAACATGTAGTATAGATATCTATGCTAAAACAACTGGGAACAGTAGACATTTCATACAATTGCTCTGATAATTAAATACAAATTAAGAAAAACAGTAAAGAAAGATTTTGATTTTCACGTCCAATCAGTTCTCCCCACGATGAGAGTTCAGTTCAATTGAAAAGTTATTCGCAATTCGGTTCTCTGGGACAGAAAGTAAGTAACAAGTTCAATATGCCGAAGGTATCCAATATTCAAAGCTCGTCACTCCAACCTTGATACAAATTACAAATGCTATTTCTCTCAGTCGATCAATGTAACTAAGAAACTAAATGTATGATATACCTAGTAACCTGACTATGTCCGAGTATACCTCTAGTAACACAGCGACTGAAGAATTGTTAAGAATAATAACGGAACTATTGTAAGTGTTGTAATTGTGTAATCTCAGTCTCCAAGTCATTCTTTATTCTAACTGTAAACTCCTCGAGTTAGTGACTTTTGTGCTCCACTTGCAACTGTATCCTCATTTAAATATATAAGTGTGACTGGTGGTAAAAGTTGAAGCTCCAACACCTAGCCCAAATGCCTGCCCATCACAGTATAAGTTGGCTTGGGACATAGCTTGGAAATGTATGTCAACTACGACTTTGTCCGACTATAAAAGTGAATGTTTCCATAACTCTTTCTCTGAATTTTTAGCTCTTGGTTTTTGTCTCTTGACTTTCTTCTCTTGATTTTATATAAGAAATGCTATTTTTGTAAGAAAATTGATACACATGTTTTAAGGTTTGTTTCTTCATGATTTAGTTACCTTACTCACAAATTAAATATAAAGAGTGCTAATATCATTGCTGGTTTAAAAGCTTACATGTACTATAAGGTAAAATGCCCTGTTGGCATTAACTACATTACTGATATTAATGCCATTATAAGAGAAGAATGCACTACTTTGAATAGTGCTTTCTTTACTCTTCCTCCTGCCATTTGTTAGCCAAAACGTTTATCAAGTGTACATACCATAAGAAAGGGTGCTACTATTACTGCTACTTCCACCACTAATGCTGCTGCCATCTGTATATGACCCTGTAGGTGTTCCACCTGAAGATACTGGTTGGCGATGAGAAAAAAGTCCTATCATTGACCTGCTGTGAGACAACTCTCCTGGTGTAGGATCAGAAGAGTGTCTTGTTTTAAGTTGCTCATTTATGGGCATCCCACAAAAACCTAATATCAAAAATAAATAGTATAATCACATTTTTCTACACAAAAGTGGTAGAAACATTAAAATGTTCATAAAAAGCTGTCAGATTTCTTAACCAGATAATTACAAAAGAAAAAGGAAACCAAAGATGCTGAATTAATTTTTTTTATGTAACCTGCTCTTTTCAGGAAAGAACCACTGAAAGTTTTCTAACATAAAGAATAAAATTACAAAAACACCTGTGAAATATCAAATTTTACTTTAATTTTGTCATGGTTTTACCATTCATTTATTATTCTATCATTTAGTTCAACTATGTATTTTTAGTTATATTATAGTGCTAACTCACCTTCTAACTAGGAAATGTTGAATTTTAATGTGTATGTAAGAAACTGACACAAGCTTCCCCTAGCAGTGACATACAGATATTAATGTTCTGAAAGATTATGTATATTTTATGGTAATAGTTAGTCACATGAGATGTAATATCATGATCTAACCACTAAAGGAAAACTTTTCCTTGATCTTAAATGAGTTAGTTCATGAGATATTATTAGAATTATTGCCAATTATTGCTCGATATTGTTACCGATATTGAGAAGTAGTTTAATTTTAGTGAAAAAGAGTTTTTTCTTCTTCTGGTTCTTTTTTTTAATTCCTTTAGTACTGAAAGTAATAACATCGAGATTTATGTTGTATTGTTTGACATTTGTATCTAGTCTTGGCTAGGAGTGGGTTTACTGGTTTTTTTTCTGTAAGTGATAAAAATTGTAGTTGTTTGAAAGTTTTGTTTTTGATTTCTGTTATTTTTCATTAAATTGTTTTTGTTTGACATTAGTTGTCGGAGGTTTTGTTTTAGTCAATTACAAATATTCCCTTTTGGTTCTGAAAAGCTACTCCATGGAATGTAGTTACTTCACCAATTATATTTGCAACTAAACAGACATTTGAAAAGTAACCTAGAGTTGTTATACTACCTGTTAAGTAGAAAATTATGACATTTTACTAATATAAGTGTTTAAAGATGACTTCATTAGGTGCCCATGTAATACCTATATTAAGGGATGTTATTTTCAGGTTGCTTTGTTAAGAATATTGCTAGAAATCTAAGGAAAGAAATTAATTATGGTTTGAAGTTCAATCTTAAGTTTAAACATTTTAAGTGGTTGTTGTTAAAGGTACAACATTATATATTTTTTTTCTTTTTTAAAATGTAAGGCTAAATTCACTGCTATACCAAAATAATGATAAAATTGTAAATTAATGTACATAATATTCATTTAGTTATGCCTTACATTTTCTTACAGTCATGAGTGTTTAATAATTACTATGTAATTAAGTTATGGCAAAACTATTGTAAAGATTTTCATTTAAAAAATGTGGAGGGCTACATTCCTTAATGTTGGAAACCCAAACATTTGTAAAACAGAATCATATGTACAATCTCTACAGTAACACTTTCTACAACACTGCTGTTTACCATATCATATGAAGCTATAAAGGTTTAACATTTTCTTTCCAAACTTTATTTTAAAGCCTCATTTCAGTTTACAATTCATATTACCGATACTTTTAAATTAAATAACTCAAGATTTGTGCGTATAAGTTCACAATTATATAAATTATACATAACATTCAGGGGTGTAGAAATGAGTTGCAAAGTGAGAATGCTTGACTAAATATGCAGATTTTACAATGTTAGATTGAAAGTAAACGTAGATGATGTGCTGCTCAACCTAAGTGGTCTGGGGGCATGTCCTCCAGAAAATTAATATAATAATATAATTTACAGTTGCTATATATGGCGAATATGTAAGAGTGGGGGTGCTAAAGCATCCCCTGTACCGACCCTCCGACATTTTAAGAATTTTATAATACAGTAAATTATAATTACACATAGCACAAGCAATTTTTTTTTTTTTTTTAGCTTTGCATCCTTGTGCTCCAACATTATTTCGTGATGACGTAGTCCAACATTTTCCCCTTATACTTAGTTTCAATACTTATTAAACAGGTTGTACTAATAATTATTCCGTTCATTTTATAATAATGTCAAGTCCCTACAAATACAATACTCAAGAAAGCTTCAGTTTCAGGTGCTGGATGTTGGGTGTGGTCGAAGGGCTAAGGTTAGTATAATTTACCTTAAATCAAATAGGCTACATAAAAACTTGTACATTTATTGTTCTTGCAGGTGGGTGTGGTAAGCACATGGAAATCGCATTAACAATCGTGTTTTAACCATTTTATGTGAAGGACAACATGACACGAGTTAGTTCCTTTACCTACTACATACCACAATATCCGACTGTAAACCGTATATTTTGTTACTATGTGTCGCTTGGTAAAATAAAAAGTTCACGCGTTTATTTCAAATATTCAAATTTACCAACAATATCCCTCCCCCTATGCCAACTTAAAAAAATTCAAATTTTTTGTTTTTATTATCTAGTTTTATGTAATGTGGAATTGAAATAAATTTAACGTTTTACTAAATGTAGCATATTGTTTTGCCATTTTTTAGTAGATATTTCCCTTATTTTAAAATTTATATTAAGATAAACTATAATTTACTGACTAGCGGAAGTACGTAAAGCAATGCTGTTCACAGAGGGGGAAAAAAATGTTTGAAACCTTTCAGGTATTGATCATATATTCACCGTTTTTATTTAAGGTAGAAGGAGAAAAAGTCGCAAGTCATCAACGGCTGTTACTACATCACAATTTAAATATTCAAAGTCAAATATAAAGCTAGTCTGCTAATTACCAAATAACCACATAAGGAAATATTTAACAACGAATCTCGTCAACCAGAACAATTGTGTAATTTTTGGTAAAATATGGACCACACGATATACAGAAGAATTGGAATAAAATATGGTGACCTGTACGGCTTGATCTGAGGAGAGTTTTTTCATAGATGTATTGGTCATAATGGTTTCTATCTTCCCAAAATTATCAACTTTCATCGCTCTTGTAAAGGCTGTTCAAGTCTTCCTGCGATTCTGTGAACATACCTGGTCTGTAAGTAGACACGCTTCTTTTCGGCCATTTGCCATTTTTATAACCACCAACAAACATTATTATATGGTATTTTTTTATGGTTGCTTTCTCTGCAACTGGCATTTCATCACGATTGCATCCACATCTGCTGTCCTGGTAACATGTCGTCCATTTTACTACATTACACTTCCAAATAAGATTTGAACCTGATGTCTTTGACATCTGTCCTCAGAAATATATGGAATCTTGACAGAAAATATGCTGGTTGAAGTTCTAGGTCTCGTGGATTACTAGCTTCGCGAGAATTTCTATCGATATTGTATTACAATAACACCATGACCTCAAACCAGGTTTAGTACAAAATGTATTAATCAACTGAAAGAGAAAACCATTGTCTTCTCCACTTCTTTTCAGTTCTTGATTTGACGAACATCATCGTTAGATGCTCACACGACAATGCATATTCCATAAAACTTGCAATAATTTCGGAAATAAAATATCGGATGTATGCCTCCTGGTTGACTTACAGCTTTGTTGTTAAATTATTATTTCAATTCATTTGTTTATATTGCTGACCAAGCTTACAAGTTTCGTTTACAGTTTGACTATTGTTATGCTGTTAATTAAACTTTATTGCTATTAATTTAATTCATGAATAGGAAACATTTCGCGGTAGTGGTAGGATTCGTTGTATATTTGGAGGCTATTCGTGATTTCTATGTGCCAAAAAAGTTTTTTATTTGTACGACCAATATTAAATTCTTAATTAAAAACGTTTTGATACTCTTTATAATGGCTTTACTTAAGCCATTAGAATCAATCTAGTCAATCGGTAATGTGGCAACATAATTATGATACTATGTTAAACCCTAATAAGTGGAAACATAATTCTGAATCCCATATCTTTACTCATCCAATTTTACTAACAATCCATTACATGCGTGTCTGTGTTTTAACATCCAATTTTACTAACAATCCATTACATGCGTGTCTGTGTTTTAACATCTAATGTTACTAACAATCCATTACATGCGTGTCTGTGTTTTAACATCTAGCACCCAGAGTTGGCTGGCTCGATTACTATAAATTTTGTTATGATAACTGGAAACTTCTCGACGGTATAGTGTACATGGACTGTTTCGTTTTAGAATTTTTGAGCGAAAAGGGGAGATAAAAGCCCCTGAAGTAGGGAACATATCCAATCTTTTTTTTTTTATTTATTTTTTTTTTTTTTTTTTTTTT
>NW_013669193.1:51393-67198 GCF_000517525.1 Limulus polyphemus
TTTTTTTTTTTTATAGACCAGTGGCTTGCATCAACTGAAGATTGTTGGTTTGCTTACCGTAAGTTGTATATGGTGACTGTAAAACATTTTATTTATTTGTTTGAAGTTAAGCACAAAGCTACAAAACAGGCTACCTGTTCTCTGCCCACTACGGATATCGAAACGCGGTTTTTAGCGTTGCAGGTCCGCAGACATGCCGCTGTGCCGCTTGGGGGGGGGGGGGGACTGGAGATTGTCAGACGGTGTACAATGACTATTTTGTTTTACTTGAAAAGAGGGATAAAAAATAGAGGATATCTAGTCTTTTTTAATAGACTTTTGGTTTGAATTTAAAGATACAAGTACTAATTCAGTTAAATGAGTCAGTTGTTACTTTCCATAAAAGTATACAATTGGCATCTAATTTACCCATTTATGTGTTTCCTTTTTAAGGTGAACTATAAACTGAACATTTTAGTGTCCCATCCTGTAAAATAAAGTAATATTAATTAAGCTCCTTTTTAAGGTGAACTATAAACTGAACATTTTAATGTCCCATCCTGTAAAATAAAGTAATATTAATTAAGCTCCTTTTTAAGGTGAACTATAAACTGAACATTTTAATGTCCCATCCTGTAAAATAAAGTAATATTAATTAAGCTTGCTGTTATTTATTGAGTAATCATTTGAGAACTTGTTTTAGCACTAAGTTCTTTTTGGTTTGTTTTCGCTAAATAGTTTCTTCGTTGTAGCAACGCTTTAACAGTGAATAGTGTTTCCGGATGCCCATTCTATTTTTCCATACACATTTTAACAGCTTTGAAAGTTTAAATTACAATAACCCACTTTTTATCATTTACTTAATAACCTGATGTTTATCGTATCACGTTGAAAAATCATTGAGAAATATAATTTGTTAAAATCTTATCTGGTGAAAGGAATAATAAAAAAATAAAAAACTCGCCTAAGATAAATCTCAATTCCTAGGCTTCCCAATGGCAGGTTATGTTAAGAAAACAAAATATTATTTGTCACGTGATTTTTCAAGTGAGGTTTGAAGAAGCCGTTTATAATAACAAACTGGAGCAATTTAATACTGTTACGCCTCCAGTCGTTAGTTGATTTTCCGTAACTTCGTTCCGACGAAACTTTAGCTACACAATTCCTTGCTTAATAAAACTGGTTTATTCTTTCCGAATACAACTTTACAATACACTTATTTTCAACAGTCGTGCTATAACAAACGCTATAACAACGAACGCTAACTTCAACAATACTTTCTGACTGCAGTTCAATTACTCACTACCTACACACATTGTCACGTCACGCCGTGACCATCTTATATATACCTGACTACCCTATATCTAGTAAATGCTAGGGCATTCACGAAGGAACAAGATATTTCCAGAAAGCAGGTGGCGTGACACTAGTCACGTGACCTCGCTGACGCAACAATACTTTCACTGTTTCCGATAGGAGCAAAAAATAAAAAAATTGGGACGTCTGATAACCCTAACAATGATCCATAGGTATGTGTGCGAAAAACAGAAATTCCGTTAATGAGAGCAGTTTCAGATGTTTATAAATAAATAGATCAAATTAAAATAAATTAAAAACACGATATTTATAACACCTCATACCACATATCAACTATACTGAGCAGTTTTGAAACGTCATGTACAACTATCACAGTGGGCTACTGTCAACTCCAATGAAGCGAATTAAAAAAGAACTTAAAAGATCTCGATAATTTAAGAACATCTTTTAATTTCAGTATATTGTTAGTATATAAGGTTCATGTTATAGAAAACTAAACTTACACAGCCCACCGTATTTTGTCGTGATTTGTAAAAAAAAAATCCTGGTAGAATAATTTAAACGCCAAATCCAGTTGCGTCCACTGTCTAAGAATTGTACAAATCTGGACTCGTCTGAAAAATTTAGTGTTTCCAAAGGTAGAAGGGTGTTGTAGCATCTGTGATTCACATAACGTATGATGCTAAATGGATCAACTAGGATGTAAACACTACTTTATCTAGTAAAGAGGTCATTAGCGTAGACAGGTAGAAGGCCTTGCTCGAGAATTGTGACGTACTGAGTATAGTTTGTTCGTTTGTTTTTGAATTTCGCGGAAAGCTACACGAGGGCTATCTGTGCTAGCCGTCCCTAATTTAGCAGTGTAAGACTAGAGGGAAGACAGCTAGTCATCACCACCCACCACCAACTCTTGGGCTACTCTTTTACCAACGAATAGTGGGATTGACCGTCACATTATAACGCCCCCTCTTGGGCTACTCTTTTACCAACGAATAGTGGGATTGACCGTAACATTATAACGTCCCCACGGCTGAAAGGGCGAGCATGTTTGGAGTGACGGGGATTCGAACCCGCGACCCTCAGATTGCGAGTCGAGCGCTGTAACCACCTGGCTATGCCGGGCCTACTGAGTATAGTGCCGTGTTATTAAAAATCCAACATGAAACTAAGGATACGAGATTACTATTAGTAGTATTCGGTGCACCTGCTCTTTGATTACTATTAGTAGTATTCGGTGCACCTGCTCTTTGATTACTATTAGTAGTATTCGGTGCACCTGCTCTTTGATTACTATTAGTAGTATTCGGTGCACCTGCTCTTTGATTACTATTTGTAGTATTCGGTGCACCTGCTCTTTGCAATATTTAAAGCAAAAACATGGTTAGGCACATATTAACTTCTGATCAGAAATAAGCTAATTATAAAAGTCAGAACTAAAAAGTAACATTCTATATTACAGATCAAATTAGTTCTTTCTTTTTACTTGGCTCCACTGAAGTTGATTGGACACAAAAATCATCACTTTACACCATTGATACTTGTAAATGACGTTTATTGTTTGTTATGGATTTCGCGCAAGGTTACACGAGGGCTATCTGCGTTAGCCGTTCCTAATTTATCAGCGTAAGACTAGAACTAGTCATCACCACCCTAATCCTGGGCTACTCGTTTACCAACGAATAATGGGATTGGCCGTCACGTTATAACAAATTCACGACCGAAAGGGCGAGCATGTTTGGTGGGACGGGGATGTAAATGACGTTTAAAAACCGCTTAACATAATTTGTCATAAGATATTAATTGTTAGTTGTTTGACATGCTTTACTTGGAATGATATTATACATGTTCGACATGGTTTATATCTGGCAACAGACATCATTTTGTAACTTGGGCTCAATGAGCAACTGTCTCATCTCACATGTAAATACTTTATCTTGTAAACTGCTTACTGACACGTAAAAGTTTTGCTCGAAGTTTCTGAAGCATGGAAAAGTTGTGACCGTCCTTTTGCATACAACCTGCTGTGATCATCCATCTGCCCAAATGACACTCCACAGTATAACAAAAATGTTGTCATAATTTGCAGATGTGGTCAAACTCGGGTGCTTCCACTGCCCGAGGATTGTGTAATTTGGGATTTGTTGGGAAAAAAATGTGTGTAAAAAAACAGAAGCGTGTGATAGCACCTGTTATGCCTGCTGTTGACAATGGACGTTATTACCTAGAATAATGAGTGGGTTTTGCCTAACTAATATGCCATTGTAACTTGTGCTACGAAGATACTAGCATTGCTCTGGTGGTTATTTTACGTGGTCCATTCACCACACTTCTCATCGTACAGAAGAGTTGTCCTTTTAGTTTTTGGTGCCTGGTCGTGCAGAAACTTGTTTTCGGACTCGACTGGATTAGCATCGCCACCCTGTTCACTGTTGAAAGCAGTATTATACATATTTTTTGTTTTTACCGAGCTATACCTGTATTTATAGAGTAGGGTTAGTTTGCATATGATGTCATGGAGATGGTAGATGCGTCCCCAGGAGAATCTATTTACTTATTGGTAAAGTGAGGTTGGTTGTGTGTATTATGAACAGCTGACACGCACATAGGCCTATGAAGGTCTTGGAGCTAGAATACTGCCTTCCTGATGCTAATATTACTTATGTAAAATAAGATACTAAATTATAACATAGAGAAGACAGTAACTATGTTTCAGGTTGTACCGTGTAATATTATGACAAGTATTTGTGAAAAGTATAGGGATCTTTAGTTGTTGATTTGAAGATTGACGCACTGGTCCTGTTTACAGATGGGGCCTTTCAACTAGGCCTTTGTATCTAGGCATCTGACAACCCCCTGGGTCACAAAAGTGTTAACTTTGTGTATCTAAAAATGTGAAGCCTATACGAGCTAGGGCCGAGTATCATCAGACTGACCATTTGGGCATAAAGATAATTAATATTATATGTCTCAAAAGTAGACCTTTCATGAGTTGGGTCAGGTGGGCTCCTAGGGCAGATGCCCTGGCTATCTCACTTATATGTATGCCAATTATGATTAGAAGTATTGAATCATCAGATGGGTGGGTGACTTCGGCCATAATTCCACTAATATTTCACGAGATTCGGCCAGTTTGGGAGATTTAGGTTATTCCCAAGTGTAATAATAATATATAAACTTATTTTAGGCATCATAACCAATAATATTAATGAAACAATCTAATGAAAAATAGTGTCATTACTTGCAAAACATAAAACCAAGTCATTATTTACTTCTAAGATCCAAAAGGCTTACCAATACACAAAACATTACTATGCGTATGAATGTTTATATATCCGCAGTAGTATACACACCCATGAACAGAATCTCATTGAAGCTACAAATAAATCCGTCTAAATAGAGAAAAACACTATTGTTGGTTATTTATTTTTAGAAGTCAGGTGTCTATTGATGTTTCGCCAATGTATGTATATTTTGATAGCACTGATTTCCCCTAAAAGTGACAAGTACGTTTAATAACGGGAGATTCGTCAATTTATTTACTGCAAAATAACTTTGTATTAATGCCCAAGTAAATGAGTTTATGAGATATAAAAAGAGATTGAGCACAAATGAACAATCACAATAAACAATATTTATTCACACAAAAACAGATAAAATGTATTTTACTTATCACAACTGACAGTTGTCTCTGCTGGAGAGTTGGGTTTCAAGTTGAATGAACAAATCTCACGTTATTTAATTAATTAGCCAACGTTAAACTCACCCAGAGGGGCTAACGCGCTACCAACACGACTGGTCAATCCTAGTGCTAAATAAGATAGGTCATAGCTTCAAGAATTAACCTGACTAACAGTGGAAATATAACTGTCTGTCTTGCAGCTACTTCTACCACGGAAAGACAAAAGATACTACCTAATATGAAAGACGCAGAATAAGAGGTAGATATACCAACATATTATGTAGAAACTGGGCATAAAAAATAAATCATATTACACAACTTGCTAGACAACACGTGATAAGCTTACACGTGTTGATGCCAAGTTATGAGTGCGTGATTTTACATCCAAAAGTTTCTTGAAAGTTTGGGAAATGATTAAAAAGTATAAAACTCCACTAGGCGAGCGGAGGTTGTTGAGATTGTTGAATTATTATTGAGTCACCCACTTAATTCAGCATTGTAAATTTTGAGCGTATGTTTTCAATGAAGTACTAGTGATATGAGAAATATCATTGTCATGACTGAAATAGTAATAAATTACCTTTTTCATAACTAGATTATAATATATCTTTGATTAGATATATTCCTGTAAGTTTTTCTAAATTTTTTATGTTGTGTTCTGACATTCTTGTTAACTGAATGACGAAGCATTTTAGGTTTAGTTTGAATTTCACGCGGTAAATGAAAAATTGTCTTTGTCATTGTCCTATGTGCCAATACATCAAAGACAAACTGTAAGATGGCCAACAAATATGAAGATTTTCACAATTTTTGTGAAAGAAAGATTTTGTTTCACTCGTTTATTTATTTGAGTGTTTCTTTCCTTTGCTGTCATCGCATAATGTTTTTCTCAGCAAAACATTTCTGAAAACTGCGGTTCGCGAATACTTTCGAACCTATCTGTTGGTCATCAGTGGTCTTGAACACCACACCAAATGTACAACAAACCTATGGTGTTGGATATACGAGACTGTTTAGTGTAAGTGTGGTTATTTAGTTCATTTAGTGATCTAATATTTAATGATTATTAAGCTTTCGTAACAAGAGTGTTAAAGTTAATTATATTAATTAAAGGCGATAGTTATAACAAATTTCGTTGCGTAAATCGGTAGGAGTCGTACGCTGTGTGTGTGTGTGTGTGTGTGTGTGTGTGTGCGTGCGCGTAGTTCAATTGTTGTAAATTGACATCACGTTACTCAAATCTTCTGTATTTTTCTCATTGCCTTAAGTGAGTATTGTTATATCATAGCGTCTCGTAGTTTATAGAAAGTTCTAGGCCTCAGTTGGGCATATATATATATATAAATGAAAGTGAAGTTAGACTGCGATATTTAAGGTGAGTTTCACAGTTTAACAGAGATAAAGAGATACAACTGTCTTGTTAAAGAGTGTTCTAAAGTAACTGAACCCGCCTGTGTGGACTTTGACGAAAAGGAGACAATTATTTGAAGTTATGGTTACAACTGGGGTAACCAACGGGGTGACGTAAGTGAATCTATTGCACATTGTACAGTAAGAAACTGAATAGAGAAAAATAATTCGTCTTGTCAGTTGGGTTCTAAAGTACTGAACTATCTTGTGTGGGCTTTTGACAAGAAAGAGAATTATTTAAAGCTTTAGTTACAACTTTGATAGCCAATAGTGAAACGAATTTTTGTACATACGTTTGACTTGTTTTGAATATGTTATTTGAAAACAAGTGGATTGTGTGCTATCTGTTTATTGTTGACATTTATCGCCAACAAGTCACACACCTACTGTAATAATATCCCAGCCCATATTCAAAACCTGACATATGGACTGATGTGAGTTAGAACTTCTCACATATTTTGTTACGCCAGCGTCAGACATGAGTTGACCTGCATAAGGATGGGTAGGTTAAATAAACAAAAAATGGTGACGTGTAATTTTCTTAACGATCATAAGAAAATGGAAAAGGTGGATTAACGCTTGTGGTTCTAAGAATTTATCCAAAAACTAAAACAACGACAACAAAAAAAACACTTAAGTTTGTAGTATACATTTTGTAGGACACGCCGGTCCTACAAATGAAAATCAATACCTTATATCTCTGATATTCAAAAAACTGGGCCTAGTTGTTTCATATGCTCACCGTTGAGTTAAATTCAAAGAACTTGAGAGATGGAAGTAAGGTTATTTGTTAAATTTCGCCGTCACTAATTTAGAAGTGATAGACTAGAGGAAAGGCAGCTAGTCAACACCACCTACCTCCAATTCTGGGCTTACTCTTTACTAACAAAAAGTGGATTTGATCGTCACATTATAATGTCTTCAAGTTTTGAAGGGCGAACATGTCTGGCGATGGGTTTCGACCACGCAACCTGCAGAAGGCAAGGATAATGTCCTAATCACCAAGCCATGCCAGGGCCCAACTAAGTCGTTGAGTTTTCCTATTTGCCGGGGAGCATAGTCATACTTTGAGGACATTCAACACATTAACAAAAAATAATTAAAAATAAATTACCTTTCTGTTTACCCACTCAAAATAACTAAGCAAAAATCCACATTTATTTAATAATATATTAGTGCAGAAATACTTTTCGTTTTACTTATTTTCTTTGTTAGATTTCAAATATTATGCCGATGGGATATTTCTCTAGTGGAAACAACCGAGAAAGGCAGCAACTGTGCAAAAAGAACATTTAGCTAGGTTACATAATATAATCCCATTCACATGAATTATTTAAAAGGAAGTTTCTTAAGGCTGTTCTGTTAAAATTGTATATTTGTGATCATATGAACAGAAAATGTGTGTGATACGTACTTAGTAATAGTAATACAAGTTATAACAACACAATAGCTCTACTAAATTTAAAACAGAGTAGGTAGAAAGTCAGCTGCAATTTCTTCAGACCATCACACTTGAGTTAATAATCAGTTGAAAATCAAATGAAACTGATTCATACCGTTACACGTTAGTCTAAAATCAAGAGAATCCAAATATTAAAATGTAAGATTTCTACGTATGTTAATATTTTTATAAATGGCGTTTTTTTTGGTTTTTTTTCAAGTTAGTGCATTAGTTTTTAGGAGACTTAGCTTTGAGTTATTTATGCCACAACCCTAATGTTTGTTAACCCTATTGGAACATGACGCATTCCCAAAATTTCAATTATGTGTAACGTCAAACGGAATTGATCCTTTTCTATTAAAGCATTATTTATTTGTGAAGTTAGGCCTATCATTACTTACGTGGAAGTTGTACTCGTAACGCTTGTAGTTGGGGGAATTAAACAATTTCAGTACCAGAGTTTGCATTCTTCTTCTTACTGAATAATCCAGAAAGAGTTCGACCAACAAATTATCGTTACTATAGTACTGTCACTGATTTCATAGAAAAGCACCACTACAATAATAGATCATATGTTATGTTTTCTCTATCCACATGGATACTTATTATATATAATAGAAAAATTATTCTTAAAATCGTGGTGCCAGAAGCATCCGTAACGTCTCGTGCATGACGTAAATGGCTTACAATACAGACTTTGTCACAGAAACGGTCACGTGGCTTGTATCGTATTATATACTCGGCAATATTAATTTTTATTGGCATGTCCTGCTGCAGGGTTCTGAGTGCTTTAAATAATTAAAACAAATGACAAAGTTCCGCGCGAACAAAGCAAAACAAACTAATTAAACCAGTTAATATACTATATAACCAATCAGCAGTACACGTTTTACTTTTAAGTAAATATATCACACAGTAATTAGTATTTTTTACCAATATACACGAAATGTGCATATAATTCAGACTAATTTTAATAATCTCTAATTTAATTCTATGCACATTTGGTGTATATTGGTAGATAATATGCATGGTTCACTTAACTTAAAACGAATGTTTATTATGTTATACGTATGTCACATTACTAGCGTTATAGGTCCACATACCAGTTCTGATTTTTATTCATTTTTATTGTTACAAGACTAACATTTAAAAACTTCGATGCTAAATAGCCAATAGCCGAACATTTGAAGTAGTTAAATGTGAATTACCAAGACTATCTAGTAGTTTAAAGATGGTATGAATTACATGCACATATTTCTTATATACTGTATACTCGTACACATACTACTGCATAACACATTTACTTAAAGAAGTATGATGAATATAGTACGTTTAGGCCACATTTAGTTACCATGTCAGAGGAAATATCAAATGTATAAAGTACCAGTTTGAAGCAACTACACCACAAGTCAGTTCTTCATTTTGTGAACAAGGCTTATTCTCAGTTTTATTATTTTTCGTTATACGTATTATTTGATAAAGTTGTATGGAAGTTTAGGCCTAACCAGAACGTTCTGTAATTCGTCTCTAAACAGAACCGAGTAGTTTCTCTTCTATTTTATTCTATTATTTGTAAGTTATTAACCTTTCTCTCAGTATACTTCAAGTAATCGACAAAGTACGTGACAATTCGCAACACATAAGTTACATACTTATATTTTCGCTATTACCATAGATTCCTTACTTTGATCACCAGATGGCGCCGAAATATTTTTCAATTTCACCTCAAAGCCTAACCATCTCGCATAGTAGACGTGCGAGTAAAATGTCACGTACATTCGACATTCCAAGTTACCTTCGTTATTCAACTTGAACTCTGAGCGAAAGGCTTTAGAACATGTTTATTGTCCATAATTTGATTTACGAAATTATGCACGGAAAACTGTGAATCACAAAGGTCTTACGAAATCTTGAGAACCGATGAAAAAAATTTCTAAACCCTCCAAAAAGTAGCAATATGTTATCAGATGTACGTTAATAAAATTCCATTGGTTAAATTCTAACACGTAGATGTACACCATAGTTTGAAGTTAACCAGGTTGTGGAATTACTAATACAATTAAATTAATTAATTTTTAAAAATCATACTTACGTAAATCCAGTATTGATGTAAACTTCGAACAAATGCGGATTTCTGGTGGGACAATTCATGGCCTTGTAATGTAGTTAAAACATTAGGTGTACTTATAAAACGAAAAAAAATGTATGTTTTACATTAAAGTTTTCGGAATAAAACACCATAAAATTATATTGTGCTTACTTCGTTTCTTGAAATCGGTTGTACGCGATTTATCGTCTCAAGGGTACCGTACTGTCAAGGCTACGGACTTTAGCGCTAGCTGTGGCAACAACCTAATTTGTTTAGAAGTTTGACGCATGACTGTCTGTTAATGACGTCAGACCCATATGAAACGATTTTAATAACGTCGTTGGATGTCGCATGGTGGAGCACAATTAACTTTACCACGCATGAGTAATTGTGAAGACGCTCATTAGTCAAACGTTGCAAAGAAACATAGTAATAATAATATAGATTTTATCCATAGTGTACACACCAAATTCCAAAATACTTCATCGAACAGTTAGCGTATAAAACTCATAATATACTGAAATCATATTTTGTAAGCAATAATTTTTATATTGAGAACCTTAACTCTATTTATCCAGTTGTGGCGAGCGAAGCGAGGCAGAGCTTAGTTTAAAATTGGGTTACACACGTTCTTCGAATATGTGCTATACTTATTAGGCCATACCTGTACGGTAACTATTCATTATCAAGGAAAACTTTTTGTCTGTCTGTCTGTCTGTGAACGCATCTCCTCCAGAACGAGTAGACCGATCCAGACCAAACTTGGCATGCTAACATAGTAGTTCAAAAGAAGACCAAATTTATATTGAACTTTCCCATATACTGAAAAAAATACAAAATAATGCAGTAGCTATTGTAAATAGCTGAGTGTGAACAAAACCCGCACCATAACAAAATTCTACAAGTCAAGTATTGTTAATAAAATTTTCAGCATTTTGAGTTATTTCTCCTAATAACCAAGATATACAGCAATAAAACATCCAGCTATAATGTGGAAAATAAATATATTACTGTTGTTTATGTTTCCCACTCTTTTCAGATTCACATCAGTTAACTTCATGTTTATACTAGGGTTAGAATAAGCATTTAAGCCTCATTTAGAGAAATGCTTCATAATTAAAATATTTCTTAGGATGTTTCGTAATTCTTGATGAAGAATATAGTTTTCTACAGAAGCAAAATTCAAGTTCATTATTAAATCTAATGCATTAAATGTACCAATTACAAACAGTAGAAATCTTGACCACATCTCCACTGTAAAATAGGCTGCTTTGAAGAAGTGACGCAAGTGCTTTGCCATTTCTGCCAAGTTTCTCGACTTGACTGTTACACCTTCTCACCTCTGATTCACTTCCCCTGTCTTACAACAATTGTCTTGAAGAACGAACGCTACTGAAAATCCTTGCAGATATCTTACTCATTGTTAACACATTTGGGGGTGTTTTCAAGAGAAAAAGTAGGAGGAGTGCAGTCTCCTTAAAACAAGCAGCAAAACTTTTAATGTAAGACATTTAAAGTACATTACAAGAGCTTCAAAAAGAAAGCCCATTATAGGCTGAGAGTTCACTTTATTTGTGGAATTTCACTGGATCTGTCGGGCTTCCACCAAGGGAAGAGTTGGATATTCAACTTGCCTCTCAAGAAATTAGTCAAATTGCATATCTACTTAATTAATAAAATCGTAATAAGAACGATGTTTGTGGTTTCATGCTGTTCATCGTTGATCGTCTGCTCAGTTTTACAGCTATGAATATGAATTATGACCCCACACTACAAATATCGTTGTAGCAAACAAAGGACGGCGAGGCTAAACATGACCACGCATCTTGGAAAAGTTTTCGTCCCTTCTGTACATGAAGTTCATTCCCAACACCACGTTTAACCATACCAAACGTACGAAAATCTATTAATGCTGCACTGGAGGATTTAACAGGTAAGTAGTGTAAATAGGATTGTTGTGATGTTACAGAATGTCTTGATAATTTTCTTGTGAAAGTCGTTTATTTCGAGGCGTGCTTAGAAGATTGTGAACTAAACATGCCCATAGCATCACGCCACTGTATTAGCATATACAAACTGTCCAAGTAAAGTGATTAAACCTCTGTACTGTTTCCGACCCTTTCATTTAAATAAAGAAAAGTGTCATTAATTCTGATGTACTGTTTACTATTTGAAACATATCAATAAAAGATAAAAACTTTTGAGTGAAAGTAAAGAAATGTGTAACAATAATAATACGTTAACAACAATATATTCAGATCTGTATCTTAGTTCTACCAGAATTTATCTAGTTTAGCTTGAATGTCCAACATATTCTTGTTATTTAATTACAAACAAACATAAAGTCCTCAGTAAATTTCAAGAGAAAGGGAGAAAAAAAATATACTGTTGAGTATCTGCTTGTTTGTTAATTTCCGATATAAATTCTTTCTGAGGAACTTCAGCGATACAAGTCCTTTCTTGATTAAACCAGTTTAGTCTTTCTCGATACAAACTTTTAGTGCACAGTTATTCCACAATCACTACGCCTCTCGTCGCTTTAAACTTAACTACTTTTATGATACACGCTATAAATCACAGTGATTCACACACACTTTACTTATGGTCACTACTGTTCGCTTCTTTAATTATCTATCTATATCTATCTGTCTCACTGGCTTTCTTTGCCAGGCTTATATACTAAAAAAGAGGGCGTCTAGCAAACACTCGGACATTCGCGGGGTTCCCGATAATTCGAGAAACTCCAGCGCTCATTCTCCCAGCGTCATGCGACTTCCCCTGTCGTAACAATACTCTGGCCTTGCTACTTATATGAAAAATTGCAATTATATTGCCATTCGACAAGCGATTTTAACTGAAATACTCGCTGACAAAGAAACCTTGATTTACAATTGGCGGGACGTTCTTACATTTGATTATGACATGAGATTTAACACTATGTGCCTTTTTTTTTCATTGAAGTTTACGAACAATAAAAATGTAAATAACTGCTGACTACAAACATTTTAAGACGCATTAAATTATAGGCGCTAGGAGGACTGCAAAAATGGGAGGCCAAGCACGTGGTATCTGTGACCATGTTTTAATAATGTTGCGTCAGCGAGGTCACGTGACTAGTATCACGCCACGCCCTTCTAGAAATATCCTGTTCCTTCATGAATGCTCTAGCGTTTACTAGATATGTGTTAGTCTTGTGTATACAAGACGGTCACAACGTGACGGAACAAGATGTGTAATTGAACTGAGTATTGTTGAAGTCGAGCACGTGAGACGTTCGTTGAGAATTATAGCGTTTGTTATAGCGCGAATGTTGAAATTAAGTGTATCGCAAATTTATATTCAGAAAAAATAAACCAGTTTTATTTAAGAAAGGACTTGTGTCGCTAAAGTTTCGTCGGAACGAATTTACGTAAAATTAACTAACGAACGGAGACATAACAATAAACTATCTACAGTATTCCAGTTTACTATAATGCTTTACATGTGTCTACTTTTTAACATTTTAGATCATTTTATATGCAAATATCAAATGATTTCACTTTTATGCAGAATATATTTGAAATTTACAAAATTTGTATTGAGTTCTAATCAGATGTTGCTAAATCCGCTTGAAGTCGAAGCCATGTGCTTTGTGTTACTTTCTGTAGCAGGATCCAATCTTGTACGTATGCAGGACTGCTCTACAACTATCAGGTGTATTTCCGGATACTGTGATCCAGATTTCTGATTAGCAAGTTGCACAAAAAATATGAATTTTAAATGGATTTGGTGTTTTAAAACAATTTTGTTTCTAATCTCAAAGAAGCAGGACTTACTGTTAAGCCTTATTTTAATTTAATTGTTTAATTTGTTAATCCACACCCCTATTTCTCCAGCGCCTTAGATTCCAATTAGTAATGGAAAGCTTCCTGCGTCTTCAACGTTTCACTTCTTCACTTATTTATGAGAGGATCATCTTGAGGCTCAAAGTAATAAAGTTTTTATTTTTGAGCTCTTTGCTTTTATATACCCCATACAACAGAGACTGCGGTGAGTTAGTAGCCTTCTTTCATGTAGGCCTTCACAAAGACGAACAAATATTCAAATAAAATGTAGTGTTAATAAGTGTTAGCACGATAGAGCAATATTTCAATACTGCAAAATAAATGCAAACCTGTATATAACTAAGTCTTGAAGTTAGTAAGATAGACCCTATTCCGACGTTCATACCAAAGAACATATTGTTACGTCTCCGTTTGTTAATTAACTTTCCATAACTTCGTTCCGACGAAACTTTAGCGACACAAGTCCTTACTTAATAAAACTGGTTTATTTCTTTCCGAATATAACTTTACGATACACTTAATTTCAACAATCGCGCTAAAACAAACGCTATAACATGAACTTTGATTAGGTAAATTTAACAGGAAGTTATGATATGTGCGGAGGGTTCAATGTACCCTTGTATTATTATATATATATATTTGTTGTTTCAATGTATTCATTGTAGTTGATGTATCTGATGATGCCAGGTTAACCTGGTGAGACGTTGCACTTTCATTAGATTTTACTTTGTTTATCCGATTTATCAAGTTTAGTTATGCATTATAACTGTTCTGGCTATAGATGTAATAAAGGAAATATGAAATGCGACTATGCTATCTTTGTTGTATCATTTATTAGGTAAACATGGTGGTTAACTCAGAAAAAAGTATGTTTTTGTTGTTGTTGTTTTAGGCATTGGAAGGATGTGACTCAATTGAGTTCTTAATGTATGAAGTGTTCATATGCTGCTTATTTAAAGCCTAGTGTATTTAATGTATTCAGTGTCTTCTAATATATTTCGTCATTTAAAGATTTAGAAAATTTCAAGTTCAGATATAACAAACATACAAGCCTTTTAGTACGAGTTTGTTTCTTATACTCAAACTGACAAATTTGCATTTGTTTCCTTAATCGAATTTTTAACAAACAGCAGAAACTGTGCTTTTACTTTCAAAATAACCATCTTTGTGAAAGTATTATTTACTTTCAAAATAACCATATTATATGAAGTAATAGTTTTCAACTGTATTAGATCATTGCATGCATAAATTATTTAGAATATCTATTTTAGACAACTGATCACATACATTTAAAATAAATGGTAATTGTAAAAACGCCATATTCAAAATTATACTTGAAAAGTCACTTGTCCAAAGAAACAAACTTTTTACCAAATCCAAACAGAGAATCATAAATTTTATTCAGTTTGGACTATTTTCGGAGAGTTTCAAACTATATCATACTGAATTCCACGTCAAATTAGCACTGCTATAATTTCTCTCTCTTTAAACATACGAATTTGGTGATTTGGAGAAAATAGTTTCATTGTGTGCATGGTATTGCAGGGATCAATGACCAATGCTCAGAACAAATTATTCTTACAATCAATCCTTAGGAAAAGCTTGAAATAATGATTGAAGTGAAGAAAAGCATAGGATTTTTTAGTTTACCCCCACAGTGTTTTAATTTTCACTGAGGAAAGAAGTTTAAGATGTAATCATTTGTAGTATGGGGTTTTCTTTATAACCACCATATACAGATAATTGTATTTTTCACGTTGACCTTGGTAGTATTGACAAAATATATCATGTTAATGAATTCGTTGGAAACCTCGCAGCCGGTAACTCTTTGATAATTTTTTTAAGTAAATACAAAGATCAAGAGCTGAAACCATTTATATTTGAGCTTTAATATAATGTTACTTTAAATGCTCTGTCTTTGTGAAAGTTTGTCGAGCAGATAGTGCAAATTGCTCCAGGGTTATTTACAGGGTGAATTTCATCCAGCATACATGGTGCTCGTGGTAGTATACCACCCACTAAATATATTATATAAAATTATAAATTTCGTGCAAAGCTACACGAGG
>NW_013669193.1:68048-69284 GCF_000517525.1 Limulus polyphemus
TTCAACAACACGTCTCTCTCTGACTGCAGTTCAACCACTCACCACCTACATTATTCCCGTCACGTTGTCCCCTCTTATATATACCAGACTACCCTATATCTAGTAATCTCCCGACAATTCCCGAAGGTTCGAGAGAACGAGTCACGTGACCTCGCTGACGCAACAATATCTAACTACAATAAACTATAAATCTTAATGTTCATTACAGATAAACTATACAGCAAACACAGTGAATCTGCACTACAGAGGGGGAAATATTCTGGTAAAATTTCGTTATAATGTTCATTACATAACAGCAAATCTCTAGGTAGACTGTACAATAGATATGGATCTTATTAATGTTTGTTTATCAAGGTAATATCCGATAAAACTGAAGTAACATGACACAACCCTATTGAGCAGGGGCGCTGCTTGTATATTTAAAAATATTCGCTAAGGGGAGGGGATCTTGAAAATTATCAAAAGAAAGTTTAGTGCCCCTCAGTTTATACTTTTTGTTTTGTTTCTCATTTACACACACACACACATATATATATATATATATATATATATATTGCAGAAATAAGCTATATGCAAGGGCACGGCGCTCCTGATGTTCGCAGAAATGAAAAACAAACACGTAAATGTCGATGTAGATGTACTACATGCGCGTAGGAAGGGTGCAATCACACCCCTAAAATTTCACCTGTATAGGGTTATAAACACATTTAAAAGGTGTAAAAATAGTCTCAGATACATCAAAATGTACCATTCTCCGAGAAAATGTAATCTTTTCGAGGGGACACCCCCCCCCGGACTCCTCAATATGACCCTCAACTCATTTCCTTTTTCCTCCAAAAATTACACCTCCTTTTGTAAATTTGTTTCTATGCTCCTGTACTGTTAGAAAAATGAACGGTTGGAATGGTGTATTTTTTAAAATAATGACGTAAATTAACATAGTTTACCAGTAATTCTAGATAATTACCACTATAATATTATATTTATCTTTGTTTGTAACATGCTCTGCAATAATAAATATTTACCTGTTTTACATTTCTGTAAAATGTGACACTATGACTAGTATAGACACATATGTTAACTGTTTTCACAATAATTACCCCCACACATGGAACTATAAATTCGTTAGATTAACTATTTTAGTTTTACATTTCTGTAAAATGTTTAGCATAGACTGTGACACTATGACTAGTATAGACACATATGTTAACTGTTTTCACAATAATTACCCCCACA
>NW_013669193.1:70284-71649 GCF_000517525.1 Limulus polyphemus
AAATGTTTAGCATAGACTGTGACACTATGACTAGTATAGACACATATGTTAACTGTTTTCACAATAATTACCCCCACACACATGGAACTATAAATTCGTTAGATTAACTATTTTAGTTTTACATTCCTTGTTATGACGCATGCCATCATGAAACGTCTGACGCTCATGGAAAACACACCATACTTCTGCGGAATGATCCTCCCACTAGGCCTATGTTTCAAAACTGCTAGTCACGTAGAGTATTATTAAAACCGGAAGTGCTAATTTATAAGTCCTAATTGTATAATAAATGCTAACTTACTCGCCACATCATTTTGATGAGATGCTCAGCTGACACAAAACACTTCTCGCCTAGTTATACCCACAACAGACAAGCACGTACAAATGAGTGCGTTAAAATCCCAGCAGTATTGATCGATCTTCTAATTTTGAAAACTTTCAAACAAGGTCATGTCACGTGATAGGGAAAACACAATTACAAAGAGTAATGAGATGTATCAGAAGGAATTGATCTTGAAATATCAGTGATTAATAATACCATACGGTTATTTGGATATATGTGCGCGAACCTAATTGTGGTACAATATAGAAAAACAGAAACCTATCAAGGGCCCTAATAAGTGTGTGAGTGATAGATACCAAATAACTGAATCTGACAGAGTGACAATGGTTGTAATTTGCACCCTGAATGTTGAGAACGCCCCCCAGTGACACAGCGGCATGTCTGTAGACTTACCACGCTAGAAACTGGGTTTCGATACCCATGTTGGGCAGCGCACAGATGGCCCATTGTGTAGCTTTGTACTTAACTTCAAACAAACAAATGTCGAGAACGCCCCCGAGTGGTACAGCGGCATGTCTGTAGACTTACAACGCTAGAAACTGGGTTTCGATACCCGTGTTGGGCAAAGCACAGATGGCCCATTGTGTAGCTTTGTGCTTAACTTCAAACAAACAAATGTCAAGAACTGACATTCTGAGCAAGCATGCCTAAATCTTTATCTTCATGTGAACGTTCATCAGGAAGACACTAATTAGAAGTGATTTAGATCCACGTAGACATCATTAATAAACTTATGGACAATTAGTCTTCGTACAATAACCGTTACTACCTCAGCATATCTATATAGCTATTAATAATTTTATGTTATATAAAGTAGAACAGTCACGATTTTAACTAAATTTTCGTACGTCATTTGGTTGTTGGCATAAAAGGAAGTTTAGTTATGTTTTAACAACACTTTACGACCACAATACTGTTTATTGTTTAGTACTCCTAAGAACATACTGTTGCGTCAGCGAGATCACGTGACTCGTTCTCTCGAACCTTCGGGAATTGTCGGGAGATTACTAGATATAGGGTAG
>NW_013669193.1:72538-74601 GCF_000517525.1 Limulus polyphemus
AACCCGAGGGATGGTCGAAGAACTCGATGACTTCACTTCGGTATGTTTTGTTTTACTTCTAATCACATACCCGAGGGATGGTCGAAGAACTCGATGACTTCACTTCGGTATGTTTTGTTTTACTTCTAATCATATACCCGAGGGATGGTCGAAGAACTCGATGACTTCACTTCGGTATGTTTTGTTTTACTTCTAATCACATACCCGAGGGATGGTCGAAGAACTCGATGACTTCACTTCGGTATGTTTTGTTTTACTTCTAATCACATACCCGAGGGATGGTCGAAGAACTCGATGACTTCACTTTGGTATGTTTTGTTTTACTTCTAATCACATACCCGAGGGATGGTTATACACTTTGATATTACTATGTATAATAAGAGTTATTTCTATTTTGTAAGCCGCACATGGTTATAAAACTTGATGGTCTCTATATTGTAGGACTTCTGTGTCATTAAATAAACACACCCATGCACGTACAAACGATGTTCATAGAAAGCTATTTAGATGTTGTTCATCTCTACGTATGTATACAACAAACACCAGTCGAGTCTCACTTCCGACATTCTCTTGACAATTTACAATCCAGCACAAGGTTAACAATTGTTAATTCTTACATGAAAGGTCACGACGGAACGCCAATAAAACCAGTCCTGGGTGGGAAAGCATAGAATGTAATAAAAAAAACTGCATATAAAGAAGATCATCACAAGGTCAGTTCTAATAAAAAAATGGGTTAAGGTCATCCAGAAGTATTTATATTTAAAAGAATCTTAGACGATTAGCATTTTATGAAAGTAAATTTTATGGATATACACAAACATGCAAGAATAAAATTCATACTTTTTCCTTAACCGATAAAGGTATAAAAAGAAGAAAAAACTATTCATAAAATCGCATAATTGCAAATTTAAATAGTTCTTTTGAAATCAAACGCATTGTCAATGCTTGCGTTTTTGTTTTGGTGCACAATCAGTGGGATACAGTACTATGCTTATAAGTTATATATGAGAGTACAAATTAAAAAATACAGAAGTTTTAAAAACATCCGCATAAATGTTACTGCTATTAAGTAATATAGTGTTACGACAGCAGAAGTTACGTGACACTAGTAACACGTCATGAGTTTCTAGAAGGAACATGACTGTTCCTAGCAACTCTAGTCTTTTCTACGCCCCCTCTATTTTAGTATATAAGCCGACAAATAAAGCGGAGGGATAATTGCAGATAGGGAGATATAGAGACAGATAATCGAGTCAAGTTGTAAGTAAAGAGCGTGAATCGTTGTGAATTATAGCGTGTGTTGAAGTTAAAGAGACTGTGGAAATTAAGAGTATTGCACAGTTGTATTGAGAAAGAATAAACTAGTTTTATTTAAGAAAGGACTTGTATCGCTGAAGCTTCTGGGAAATAATTTTTACGGGAAATTAACAAACGACCAGAGACGTAACAACAATTAACAAGGGAAAATGGCATCTACAGTATTTCTACGAATAGTATACAGGGTGCGGGGAGCAAGAAATCGCATATTTAGAGAGAAGGGCGCCATAATAAAAGTGTGCAGACCGCCGGACTACTGGCAGCTAGTCAATAATTGACACCGCCAACTCTTAGGCTACTGGTTTGGATCGAATGGTGAGATTAGAGTGTTACCCCTATAACGCATCCACGGCCCCAAAATGCGTAGTGCAATTTTTATTTTATTGTTATTATTATTTTATTTTTTTGCAGTAACAGGAAGCAAAAAACTAGCCCTCAAATCCAAAGTCTGGCACGTTAATCATAGGCCACGCTCGGCCCTCTGTGTTTAGTACAAAGAAAGGTATTATTATGTATTGTTACGTCTCCGTTCGTTAGTTGATTTTCCGTAACTTCGTTCCCACGAAACTTTAGCGACACAAGTCCTTCCTTAATAAAACTGGTTTATTCTTTCTGAATATAACTTTACCGATACACTTATTTTCAACAGGCGCTCTATAACAAACGCTATAACAATGAACGTTAACTTCAACAATACTTTCTGACTGCAGTTCAATTACTCACTACCTACACACATTGTCACG
>NW_013669193.1:75600-79782 GCF_000517525.1 Limulus polyphemus
AACGTATAGTAAAGAATTCAAAATGTTTTAACACGGCGAATCCTTTAAGCGAATCTCTCTCTCTATATATATATATACATATACCAATAATTGTTTTAAAAACCTTAGCAATGCCATTTTTACACACATCTCATAGGTTAGCTAATACGAAAGCAGCATGTTACACACAAGCGAACATTGGCTTCGTTATTAGTTACACATAACTAAGGCTTCCACCAAGTCCTGAGGTATTACTTTATTGTCGATAAAACCAGACATATTATTATTGCCTCAATTGATATGAATCACATTCTCTATCTTATTTGTTTTCGTGACATACTATAACCAACCAAATTATTTTCGCGTCAAGGTTTAAAAGGCAATGGCGACTAGGCTTTATCAGAACGTATTCCAGTAGTAATATACAGTTAGGTTTTACACCTTTTCATGGCTCATCTATATGTAAACCTTTTTATTTTTGTTTGTTTGAAGTTAAGCACAAGTGGGCTATCTGTGCTCTGCCCATCACGGGTATCGAAACCCAGATTCTAGCGTTGTAAGTCTGCAGACATGCCGCTGTGTAGCTAGCCGAGCACGTACGTCTTTCACAACGTGTTTGTTTCGCTTAAGCGCCAAGCTGTATAATGGGCTATCTGCCCTGATCCCTCAGGCTTACCGTTGAACTACCGGTAGACACATCGTTCACAAAACGTGACTATTGACAGTTTTATTCACATCATTATAATACGTTGCCTTATACTTATTATTCTTAACGAACTATCACTAGAAGTAGACAAAAACTCAACCCTGAAAAGTATTGTATTTAAAGCAGTTTTAGGTTCATTCCGATATTATAACACACGTAGTTTACCCAGTGGTGCGTTCTTTTTATAATCCTGATTTTTGGCTTTGTAATTTTTAAGTATACGGGATAATCCTTTTACATACAGTATTCTGTCGAACAAAGTTAAAACATTTAGGTGATTAACTGATTATTTTAGTCATTTACTTAGATATTCAAACAGTTATAATTATAATTTAAGTTACACTTAATTTTCAAGAATTACTTACCATGAGTCCTGGTGTTCCAAAATTCCGTGTTCTCAGTTTCCATTGGATGTGTATCACATCTATCATTCCAATACCACTTGAGCGTAGAGGAATTCTGGGAAATTCTTAACATAATCAGGAAATCTGTTTTTATGTCAGTGCTTACGTGGATGTTCAGTAGTTTACTGATGAGTACAAGATTTTCACACTAAATACACTGATTTATCATCTACACCCTTCCTTTCTGCGTTAACACCTAAATTTAGAGCCGACTGTACGCGTAATGATGTCCAGTATGGAAAGAACTGGCGCACTGGTGGTATTTTGAAGTGGAGCTGTGCCGGAGTTACAGTGACAAAACTATACACGTACGTGGTGTCTCGTGCGGTGCAAACAGTTCGTTAGACAAGTTCGGAGTTATCGGGTTCTCAGACACAAACTTTCACGAGTAACAACGGCTTTTTGCCGTGTACTCAGGCGGGAGCTTACCTGAAGGTCACTTTACCCATGTGGGTCACTATTACCAGCTAAATTCTCACGCTAGGAGAAGTCTGACTGACATCACTCGGCGAAACTCGCTGTACTTGTATAGAATTGCTGTATACTGTCTCATGTACAATTCATGTAAATTCCGTAAGCGCATTATATTTCTCAAGCCTCCACACGCAACCATGAGAGCATTTCCTGTGCTTGAAACTCGTATTATAATAATAAGAAACAGGAAAATTGTCTAATTTCACACGTCATTTAAACTACCCCGAACTCTTTCAGTTTCTTTTCGGATACGACTTTTGGACCAAAGACTTAACTATTTTCACACAAAATAAAGGTTCGTTATTTACACAGCGTGTATTATGCCTGTCGAAACGTTGGATATGATGCGGCGGATGTCAATGATCTCTTGTTCATACTAGGATACATGTTGATGAGATGAGGAGTCATAGTGCGTGAGTGTTTAATTGACTGTAACAACTTTAATAAGCAAGTCATTAACTCGTATAAATTCAACAGCTACATATCAAGAAATTCACTATTTTAAGAAAGTGTTCCGACTGCTTAACTCGTATAAATTCACGAACTACCTTTAAGGAATTTTAGGTATTTTAAAAAGTGGGTTCAAGGTGCTAACAAATTATTAAAAAAAATAAATATTGTAAACAGAGCTATTACCACGTAGTAAATACTGTTTTCAAGTCCAGTCTGTTTATTTATTGGTTTGTAATTAAGCAGAAAGCTACACAATGGGCTATCTGTGCTCTGCCCACCCCGGGTATCGAAACCCGGATTCTAGCGCTGTAAGTCCGCAGACATGCCGCTGTGCCACTGGGGGGCAGTTCAGTCTGTGAACTCAAAGCTCAGCATTGTATTTTTCATCCTGGTATTACACGGGGTTCTCTACATTGCTGAGTTTCAGACGTGTCTTGATGCAGTCAACATGTACTAGTGACAAGGTCTACAGTACATGAATATAAACAACCTAATTTAATTATAAAGTAATTATAAAATCTATATGAAACCAAACTATTGAATATAATCTTGAACATTTCGCACGATTATTAATTTCAAATGACACAACAAACGAACATTTATTACACATTTAGTACCAACGTTATTTAAAAGAATAACGTACAACAGTGTGACATTTATTGTTATGTAAAAGAGAATCCCTTAATTAACAAACTAAGCCTATATTTATGCTCTTTAAAAGAATATCATAAAATAATGTCACACTTATTGTTATCATTTATTATGCAAAAAAAGAAGTATGTATTCCTTAACATGTTTTCATAGCCGGGCGTGGCCATACAGAGTAGAGTGTCAGGTCTGTGAATCCGACGGTTCATGTTTCACGACGTGTTTGCCGCGACAACTGTCTCTCGCTGCACTTTGGATCCGTGACGGTTAAATCTCATTATTCGGATTGGATTGGTCATAGGGTTAGCGTTCTGTGTTTGGGGATTTCTACTAGTCTACCAGTTCAAAATTGGGGATTCCCACTAGTCTATTAGTTCAAAATTGGGGACAGTTATGCGCAACTAGCCCTTATGTAACTTTGCGTGAAAATTCTAAAAGAAACAAACGTTTTTATAAGTTTGAATTGATATTCTTCCGCGACTCAGATGATTATGTATACGTTAATATTTAGACAGTAGTGTGGTTTTCATTCTTTAGTTTCGTACAAATATTTCAACAAGATAACTAAATTTAAGTGGTCTAACTTAAAAGTGTGCTACATGTGTACTTCAATATTTTTTTATGATATTTAACTGCATTGAAAACAGTTTGAATAAAGTTATTCGTCACATCTAACATAAGAACATTTTTCTTCTAAGACTAAATATTTAGATGAAACTCGTCTGAGAATTAAAATGTATTTTAATAGATTTAGTAATAAAAGCGTCCAGATTTTTTTTAGAGACTCACCATATGTTCTTTTCTTCCTTAATGGGAAATTTTTTCTTTACACTGACTACTCCAACATCTGGACTTAATTCTACCGTGAGTTGTTGTTAGACATCCTCTATGCCTAAGACACTTTTGAATACTAAGAAAACTAGACGCGGGGACCCAACCACAGTATATTTCAACAGCTTGTAAACTGCTTCTTGTATTTTTGAAATAAATACTATCAGACTGGTCTCCCATTACAAACAGATATTTTATTTGAGGTTTTCTGTGTGTGGGCTTCTTTGTCGCATCCATTTATTATATATATAAAAAAACTGTTGCTCTGGTAACATGGTTAGAAATTTGGTTGACTAGTATTATTTAGTGTTACAAATTTAATATGTGCCTTAAGTGTAAGGCCTATTTTACTGTTGCATTATAACTTCAGGAGAACGATCCCGGTGACTCAGTGGTAAGTCTAAGAGCTTATAACGCTTAAAATCGGAATTCGATACCCGTTGTGGGCAGAGCACAGATAGCCCATTGTGTATCTTTATGGTTAACTACAAAGAAAGAGAGTTGGAGCTGTAGAGACAAATTTTCTCTAACAACAACTGTTCAAAATTTAGTAGATAACTTCAAATGTATGACTCGTAACAACATAAATACACGAATAAGTAGCAGTGCCTCGACATTATTAACAATAAACATTAATAAAGTTAAATTTTAATTGATAGAACTAATTTTGTAAAATTAGGTATTATT
>NW_013669193.1:80746-95604 GCF_000517525.1 Limulus polyphemus
AGAAGGATCATGACTTTTTCTGGCAACTCTTGTCTGTTCCAGGCGCCCTCTTTTTTAGTATATAAGCCCGGCAAATAAAGCGAAGATATAATTGCAGATAGATACATATAGAGACAGCTAATAGAGTCAAGCGAGCGGTAGTGACGGTAATATAAAGTGTGTTTTTTTTGTTATCGAGATTGCAAACTTATTGACTGTGGAAATTCTGTGTTTTGCAAAATTGTATTGAGAAAGAATAAACTAGTTTTAATTAAGAAAGGACTTGTATCGCTGAAGTTTCTCGGATAGAATTTCTACGGGAAATTAACAAATGAACAGAGACGTAACAGTATAGATACAACTAAACCTAGAGAACCGTATGAACTTTACACACGTGAAATAATCAAGATGAAAATTAACTTTATTTTGTTGTACATACTACATAGACGACACGACCATCTAACGAATAATTAAATCTCAACTACTATTTAAAATAAAACCTCTTTAACTATATAATAAAATACAAGTTGATTCGTTATATAATAACAACAACAACAAATTTGTTTGAAACATGTTAATATTAAAATTAAATATTACATGAAAACCTCTTACCATTCAACACTTCAAAACTGAATACAATACAAAACATGTTTTTTTATCAAAGAAATACATAACGATGGCTTTTAACATAGAAAAGCAATACGCGAGTTCACACATTTACACAAAACCTGTTAACAAAAAGTGACATAGTAAAAAAATTAACAACGTTACGTATTCCTCTTGAGAGGAATACGAAACTAAAATAGTCTAAGAGACTACGAAACTAAAATAATAATAATACCCTTAAACACAGATCACCTGCCACCATTAGAAAGGGCAGTCTAACATAAAACGCAAAAGTGGCATGAAGGACTAAGGCCCTTCAATGGCAAACGTAACATACGTTAAAAATATTTAATTATGCTTGAAAATGACGTGTAATACAGCACAAAATGATATATATATATATGAAAAACAAATTAAACCCTTTAACTTCGAATCACAATAAAATGAAATTCTTTAATAACTATAATAATGCAAAATAATATACTAGAAAATCAGATAAAGCCTTAGTAGTTAAAAACAGAACTCTTTTTAAACAAATGAAACAAGTAACAAGGAAAAATAAAACCCTCTTTATAACAAAAATGAATATTACAAAACAAGGCTTTTAAAAGCAAGTCACGCAGACTAAAATATATATACAATTCAACCAAATGAATCTTTAAGAATAGAATACAGTTGCACCCCAAACCCCAATATATATACAATTCAACAAAATGGGCCTTTAAGAAAGCAATACAGTTGCACCCCCACCCAAATATATATACAATTCAACCAAATGGGCCTTTCAGAAAGCAATACAGTTGCCCCCCCACCCAAATATATATACAATTCAACCAAATGAATCTTTAAGAAGTGCAAGTGTATTCCTTTCTTAAATATTCATTTGGTTGAATTGTATATATATTTGGGTTTGGGGGTGCAAGTGTATTCCTTTCTTAAAGGTTCATTTGGTTGAATTGTATATATATATATTTGGGTGGGGGTGCAAGTGTATTCTACCAAACCCAAATATATATACAATTCAACCAAATGAACCTTTAAGAAAGGAATACACTTGCACCCCCAAACCCAAATATATATACAATTCAACCAAATGAATATTTAAGAAAGGAATACACTTGCACCCCCAAACCCAAATATATATACAATTCAAGCAAATGAGCCTTTAAGAAAGCAATACAGTTGCCTCCCCCACCCAAATATATATACAATTCAACCAAATGAGCTTTTAAGAAAGCAATACAGTTGCCTCCCCCCACCCAAAATATATATATACCCAAGAAATAATGCATACTCAATTACTACCTTTTAAAACAACCACAGACCATGACGTAAAATATTGGTCAAGTGACACATTTACAGTCTTTGCATCTACTCACGCACTATACTGCCTATGGAACGTTTACCCTAAAAATATCTTGCTCCCAAGGTTTTCGCGAGTCTCTATTGGACCAACCTACCCGTGGATGTGTTATTCCTGCTAGATAACTGGAATGTACTTTCTGACTCATTCTTTTCCTACCATTTACAAAATGGCACTGGTATTCTCTCTCTCGATGACGAAGCTCCAGCGTGAACAATGACCACAACCATTCTGACTTCGGGCCCAACGAAGGGCTGTTTTCACCGATGTTCTCAGCCAATCTGGCGTCTCCTCTTGACGATTTTCAATTATGTCAGTGGTCCATCAAGCAACGAAACATGCTTAGGGAACAAAAACTGGTAGAAAACCACTGGCTATTTCCAAAACAAGATAGCCAGAAGCACCCAGATTCCAAAGCAAGGTTGGGAGAATTCTAATCGATTAAAAGTTCATCTGACTGTGTAGGTTAAAGTGGCTCGTAACGCGGACTGTGACGTAAGGTATTGATCAAATGATAAGTTTACTGTTTTTGCGTCTACTCACGCACTATACTGCCCATAGAACGTTTACCCTGAGAACCTGAAGACTTCCTAATCCCTAGGCTTTCACGTGTCTCTGCTGGATGAACTACCCGTGGCTGTGTTGTTCCTGCTAGACAACTGGAACACACTTTCTGACTCGTCCTCATTCTTGTTCCTACCAGCTAGGGTATGATACTGCATCAGGTTACTACGACTGGGGTTAGATGATGCCGACCATCACCTTTGACCATTGGCTTTTGCCCACATTTCATTATCTTTCTTTAGAGACTTCCCTTCATTTACATGTTGTGTACTAGGTTTTAATGCAAATTGCAAAGTTCTATCACAACCAAATACCTCGACAGCATGCTACGCCATCTTGCGAGTATGAGGAGGACCAACCAAGTACTGTATGTATAATATGAACTGATATTAGGTTACAGACCCTATTTATAATAATTTGATGGTATATTTTGTTGGTAAGGTTTTGTTGTGACAGGTGAATTACTGAATTACACATCTTTCTACAGATGTCTGATAAAATATTTTGTTGTTCTCATAAATCGTTTATAATGTTTATAGAACTTGTCTCATTATACAAATTACATATGTAGATGCTTAACACAACATGCATTTCTCAGTTTTACAGTGCTAAATGTATTTATCTTTGATCATATCTGTTACAAAATATGCAAACATTTTGGCTAAGAGTGTAGATGAAAAGCTGGTAAGCACACGGCAGTATGCTCTGAAGAGTTCTCACCACTAAGCTATATAACGGGAGTGATTCTCTCGAAATGACGAATGGCATTTCACATCAGAATACTCACTCAGTGGCTTGAAAGAAAATGTTACAGTCACCAATTGTTCAAACAAATTACCATCTTAACGTATTAAGTGAACCAAGTGGCAATCACAAGAAATGTAAAGCTTATATCTTATATGAAATAGTACAAGAGTAACAAAGCACTTTGATCTGCATTTTCGAACTCTTATCAACCATTTTCACTTGCACAAACTGTTGATATACTAGGTATTATAGCTATTCATTCTAACCGTGTTAACTTTTGTTGACTGAGTATTAATTATTGTAGTGCATGTACAATGTTTCACGATGCTATTTGAGGGCTCTGGAAAACAAGGATCACAAAACCCTTTTAGTCACTGGCTTTTCAATCAAACGGCTGTCCTATCCGGAAAACAAGGATCACAAAACCCTTTTAGTCACTGGTTTTCAATCAAACGGCTGTCCTATCTGAAAAATAAGGGTCACTAAAATCTTTTAGTCACTGGCTTTTCAATCTAATGGCTGTCCTATCTGGAAAACAAGGGTCACAAAACCCTTTTAGTCACTGGCTTTTCAGTCAAACGGCTGTCCTATCTGGAAAACAAAGATCACAAAACCCTTTTAGTCACCGGCTTTTCAATCAAACAGCTGTCCTATCTGAAAAATAAGGGTCACTAAAATCTTTTAGTCACTGGCTTTTCAATCTAATGGCCGTCCTATCTGGAAAACAAGGGTCACAAAACCCTTTTAGTCACTGGCTTTTCAATCCAATGGCTGTCCTATCTATTGCTGATCAAGCTATATATGTTGTATTCTAATACTGCTTGATAGCTCAGAAAGTAATAACCATAAAGCCATTTCAGTCAGTGGTTTCTTGACAATACAACTGTCCTAACTGGATAATCAAGTGTAAATCACACAATTTAGTGCATATATTATACAATCAATCGATAGTATGGAAAGCAGGAAAACCCTTTTTTTTCGATTTGTGGTCATGCATATCAGCTATTATCCTAATTCTCAATGATCAAGCAGCTATAATTCAGTGAAAATGTGCTAGATAGCTTGGAAAGCAAGGGTCACAAATTCCTTTATACAGCTCATTATACAGCCCTGCTCAACCCCAAATGTCATCAAGAGTCATAGTCATTGCCACAGGGTACTTCTTGGATTGGAGTTGCAGAGGTCATCCATCAGTGACACATCCAGTCATTCTCAGGTGGTCATCTGTGTCACGGTCGAGAGCTGAAGCTGCACTGCTCCGGCTGATAACAGCCTGAGAGTCCTCCAGAGACCTCTCCAAGTGTTCTTATACTTTACAGGCACAAATTCGTATAGATGACCTTATATCGTCTTTACTTCTTTTGTGGCAAGATCATTCCTAATGGCTAAAGTTTGATCCACCTAACTTGGTGCCCTAGACATCAGCAAATATTCCTGAGTCTGCTGTTGTAGACTGATCAATGTCAGGGTCTTTTTCAGCACGGACAAAAGTCCTTTGTTCAGAAGATGATTTCTCATATATTTGACACCTTTTTTTCTGAAATCATCTCTCCCTATTGGTAAACATTTACTTTTAGTTCTAACTCTCCCTTTTAATCACGACTACTTCTATATCTAGAATAAGTCATTCTTTTCAGTAAAAGCGTTCCTTTAACTAATTTAATGAAAAGATCGCATAAGGACTAGTACACATATTAATAAAAGAATGAACTTTGCAATAAATCTTGTGATTATAGCACTAAAATTTCTCTTACCTAGCTGTTTGTGGTGTTTTCAGGTGATCAGTTTCCTTGCAAGTATAAATGAGTCAACTTAATAATGAGAGGATCCAACAAGAAATTTACTGAGTAATCTGAATTTGAAATTTCGACTGAGTTTTAAACTGTGTGAGAAATAGATAAATTGGACACATTGATGTTACAACAATCTTTATTAAGGACACAAAAAACAGTGTGCAAAGTTGCATAGACAAAGGGATGATCTCTTCTACTGGACTTGTGAATTCATCAATATCTTTCTTTGATCGAGATGGATCTCCATTGAACTTTTCACATTTATAACCAAGTAAAACTCTGAAAGTATATAGTTTCTCTTATCATTTTCTTCAATAGAATGACCAGAAGACTGGTCATTCCCTCACGACATTCATCAGCTGAAACATATAGACATCATCCACTCAGCCAGCGAAAGGATGTTGCAGTTGTTGTGTTGCAACATTTTAAAGGGCAAAATAGGTCTTATATGCTGTGAGAATACCAAAGACACAAAGGCAATTAGAACTAAGCAATTTAAATGTTTTTTCTGGACCATGTGTTTATGCCAAAACTATATAGAAACAAACTTAAACAAAATATTCTAAATTGTTAAGATGGTGGAAACACACACCTCTATATAAGACATTAGTATAAAGGGCTGAGTACGACCCAATGGTTAATGTGCCATAATGTAGATTGAAGAATTCACTGTTACCACCAAAAATATACTGCACACTTTGGAGTCATGGGCATGTTATAATAATGTCGGTTAAATCCAACTATTCAATTTAAGTAGCCTAAGAGTTGGTGGTATGTGGTGTTGACAATCTGCCTTCCTTCTAATTTATCACTTCAAAATTAGGGATGGCTGGTACAGAAAGTCCTGAAGTACTTTTGCACAATGTTTGACAAAAACAACAACAACCTAACATTGAGGTCAGAGTGAACAACAAGAAACCACCAACTTCCATTCTTAGACAACTTTATTAATAATAAATATGATAACTTTGAATGTGAATTTTTTCATAAGAAGACTTTTACTGGTTTGTATTTTTAACTGTATAGTTTTATGGTAGTTTCTTTTAAGAAACATTTGGTTAAAAATTTAGTTATTCAAGCTTATAAATTATCCATCAAATATACAATCTTTCATAAAGAAGTGGAAAATATTTTGTTAAAAATGTCTTTCCTATAGGCGGCCCCCACTGGCTCAGTCGTAAGTTTGAAGGTTTATAATGATATAAAGCAGATAGTCCATAGTGCATCTTTGTGCTTAACAATAAATAAACAAATCGTCTGGAAGTCTTTAAAAATCGTGTTAATTATAATTATTTAATTTTTATACATAACCTAAATGGCATGTAGCTAAACCAAAAGTTTCATTAGTATTACCACATACAGGCAAACAGGTTATCTTGATTAGTAATCAGTTATGTAGGTTATGACATCGTTCATATCATCAGGTTAAATTGAAATGTGACTTCAAGGCCTGAATAGAGATTACAGCATTTCTTCAGGCATAAGACTGAGTACCTGTATTTAACTTTTCGAATAGAGTATATGAAAATAAATGCCCTAAATGTTCTTTAATTTATATTGGATCCACCACTAGGTTTTATGAGTTCACATATAAGAACATTCACATTTCAATTCAGTGTCATTTTCCAGCATTAAGAACCCTGCGCTGAATGAGTGTAGACTGTGTAGTGAACCTATAAATAGAGTTAATAACGAACAACAACTGCACATAAAGGAAAATATATTGTTTAACATATTTAAACTAGGACTGAATAGTGCAGTTATTTATTATCTTGGCTAAGAGGTTGATGCTCGGTTATGTGAACCCTGGTTACTGAAGCTTGATTTCTATTGGTTATCTCCAACAGGAGCAGAGGGTTATAAAGATGGGTTCTGATGACAGTGTTAAATTTGGACGTACTGGAACTATTGAGGTGGTCTTTTTGGGAATCCTGAGCATTGGCTGATAAGCCTAGGCATTGGAAGGCAATGGTGTGAGTCACAGTAATCAAGGAGAGTTGTGAGATACACATTCATAGAAACTCTTATATAATGTGCACCACTGTCTTAGAATGGTCGCGACGAGAAACAAGCTAACCTGTCAGGGCTTAAAAATTTCAAAGGAACGTTTGGAGCATTTTGAATAAAATATTTCCGAGGAAAAAGGGGAAACATTTGATGTTGAGTTTAGACAGTCTGGCAGTTGACACTCTAGAGCAATTACACATGGAGAAACTCCACGACTAAGCATGGTTATCAATGAGCTGTGACACATACTCAACTTTGTGGGGAACGAGATCCATACGAATTGTATGTTTGAAATGAAGGGTCCCACGAGAACCTAACCTATCATGTGAACAATTTAAAGAATTTGCATGCAAGATCTATACTCACTAGCTGGCATGGTCATGGGTCCAAATAATGTATGTGAAAGCTATGTAAATTGTCCATTCACAAGTGCTTGAATCATAAGGATGAATTCCTATACTATTAGTACTGTAAGGCACAAAATATATATTACATCTTGCTGGACAACGCTTTCTTCAAAAAGGTCAGGTTGTGAAGTTCAACCCTACAAAACAGACTGAATGTTTGATCTATCAAAGACTGAGTTGAATTAAGGTTTTCATATCTTAATTTTGATATATACAATCCACGATGCTTGCGTTTGGCTATTTTCAATTTTGACTTATTAAGAGACCCTGATTTCCTAATGCTTGAAGTAAGATTGAAAATCACTAGACCTAATAGTCTACCCAACCAGCCATCCATTCCCTTATATTGGGAAGATATGGAGATTGAGAAGCTGCTGTTAGGCCCAACTGTATACCACCACCAAAGGCTGACCATTTTCATGTCAACCCCATCCATTGAAGTTATTACCTTAACCTTCATATTTTCAATTGAATGAACAATGCAGTTGGAGCCCAGAGTGTAAGAGAAGAAACAAATGAGTGAATGTACTAGCTTCACATTGGACCAAAACGACATGGTGTGACACAAAAAGGATATCCAAAGGATGCTTGATCACCACAGATCTTCTCAAAGCTCTGTAACTCCAGTTTGTTTGTTGGAAATTCGTAGAAAGCTACCTGCACTAGCCGTCTCTAATTTAGAAGTGATAGACTAGAAGGGAAACAGCTAGTGAACAATACCCACTGCTAACTTTTGGGCTACTCTTTTACTAATGAAAAGTGGGATTGATTGTTCTAATGAATGAAAGGGTTCATGTTCGATGACGGGATTCGAACTCACAACCCACAGATTGCTTTCATTATGTTCTCTTTGTTTTCATTCATTTTACATAATTTTTGACATTTTGAGATTTTTTTTTGACTTACTTCACTTTGAATTTCATTATATTCCGAAGTTTAGTTTATTATCTTATTTTTCATTTCCGAAATGTTTTACTTTGAATTTCTATGTATACTTTTTCTCTTCTATTTAAATCATATTGTGTTTCGTTTGATTAAATGTACTTACATTTTGTTATATGCATTTTGGAATTTTTTTGTATTTTCTATTTTGTGATCATTTTTGTTTTTATATACTTACATTTCAAGTGTAGTTTGTCCATTTTCTTTGATCAAAGTATGATTAATTTTACTTGTTATTATTTTGTTTAATATTATGTCAGGTTTTATTTATATTTTCACTAGTTTTTGTATACAGTTCTATTTACCAATGAATCTATGAGCCAATTTGATGGATAGGAATTGGCTAAACCTGAAACCCTACAAATTGGGTATTGACTAGTGGTTTGTGTGGGGCTTCACTATTAGGTCTAGTGATTTTCAATCTTACTTCAGTAAACCGAGTGATTTAATCTTTTTTTTTTCCTTAGCTCAAGCTTGGCCATGTTCATCCTGTCGACATGAATTTTATTCTAACAAACAGTGGTCCATTACACCCTCATATATTGCTACAATCTCTCAGGAAGCATGTTTCCCTTCATTTTCTATCATGATCATTCATGTTCATAAGGACCATCAAAGCAACAGGTTCGAGATGATCCAACCCAGTTTTATTTGCATGCTTGAAAAAAAGGCACAAGCTCTCATGTAAACTGACTGCATAGTTCAGTTTGAAAAGTAAAAACTAAACATATGATGTGCTATTCATGCTTATTCCTTGAGTACTCTACTACTGTGGCAATACAAAATTATAGACGAAATGACAAACTTCGTCTCTTCATAGCTTGTTCCAGATTGCTGATGTTGCTCTTAATCTGATTGTCAGAAGGCAAGCACTCAGCACCATTAGTAAAGGTTGCCCTGAATGCTTCCAGACTCTCCCTGGGTTTGATATTTGGCCTCCTAGCCACTAATTCTACTAGAAAGTACCCATATTCTAACTCTAACACTTTCATTTTTTGGCTTGTTCCTGTTACCTAATTTATCAGCTTTGCTTTCTGCATCCAGATTTTGCTTTTACTAGGCAGATCAACCTACCTATTGCATGTTCAAATATTTTCAAGCATATGGCCCAGACTACTCTTGTTCGATTTATCGACCTGACCAATGTCAAACATTTTCTTGATATCTGATTGAAACACTGCCATGTATTTCTGCCCATACATATCTCCTTTATCAGACTTGTAGCCCAGTCTATGGAGAGTTATTAGGCAACTGCATAGCCCCAGGTACTTCTTGGTGGATATCAGTCTGCTTTATGACACCTTTTAAACCAAATTCATCTGTTGTCTGTATCATTAGAGCTTTCCATTGTGCATAGGAAATCATATCTCGAGATGTCATCCGAATGCCAGAAACTTCTTCCTGTATAGTAGATGCAGTGATTCCTCCACTAAGTTGTCAAGCTAATGCCTGATATTAAACCTAATGCTGCTTGGAGATCATTCAATCCCTCTATTAGGTTCTCTTCATCTAACACCTGTTGAGGAATATTCTCATCTATATATTGCTCTTCTTCTCACCCTCTTACATCTATTTGGTCTGATTTAATCTTCTTCATGTTCGTTTTCAATGGGAACAGATCTAGATTTGAAAATTCACTTGCTCTAACTAGACTTCTCATCAATTACCATAGTCTACTCCAGAATACTCAAATGCATTTAGGCAAAAGACAGAGTAAGAGGAAAACTCATCCTTTTTATTGTAGAGTATCTGTGCCTTATTGATCAGTATACTGTAAATGACAAAGCTATCGTTACCTTTCTTGACAAACTTCTTGAGTCATCTTGTCAAACTTTCAATGCTTTCCAGCACTTCTGGTGATCATTCCATATCATGGTCTACCAGCTACACGATAATGTTAGAGGGACTGCCATGAGATGTGAGCCCAGCAACTGCCTGTGTTAATGTGACACAATTGATATCCCCATACAATCACGTTTTCAGAGCCTCTATTGATTTCACAAGATGAGCATCAAGCACTAATTTGCCATCTAATGTTTGCATGTAAATATATTAAGTGATATTAATTTTATGAGCATAAACTAACAAAGGGATTACCAGAGGTATCAAAGTGTTCTGATAACAAGCCACATTATCCTTCTGGAGAATAATCTACTTTATGTGAGGGTATTTCCTAAAAGCATTGCCTCCATCATCAAAACTACAGAATTTCGATTCTGTTTACTATCCTTGTCTGAAAAATGTTCAATAAGTTTTTGTCTTGAAGTCTATAATGACAAGACCTTCACTTGAGATTCCCTTGGCTTCATACCCATTTCTCATAGAGTTGGAATCTCTTTTATTGCAAGTTGTTGATTCACCACTCTCACATGAGGACCCATTAGAGCTTAGTTTTTAGCAACATTTGTCCAATACATCTATAGCAGCTAGTAAAGCTTTAGAGTTACTCTTGCTTTATTGACGAATGCAATTTTGCATCCATTGCAAAATAGGGATTGTAAAAGTAGATTCAACACTTTCGATTTAAGCCAGTAATGATGCCATATTATAGAGTGCACATAGACCAATTTGGCTCCCATATTCTGATCAAAACTGTATTTAAGGTAGGTATGAACTGTTTCAATTTCATTTAGTATCTCATTTTGTTGGTTCATTGACATAACCAGTGATTCAATTATCAGTTTGACGGGATCAAAATGGTCATTTATGTGACGGGCAGGCATTTAGGCTAGTCGTTGGAGCTTTGACTTTACCACCAGTCACACCAACTTTATATGAATTTGAGGTATGCAGTTGCGAGTGGAGCACACAAGTCACTAAATCGAGGCAATGTATGATTCGACTAAAGAATGACTCTCAGACTGATATTTCACAAAACATCAAATTTTTAATAACTCTTTTCTTATAACGTACAGCTCTTTATTTATTTCCTCAATTAACTCTTTGGCAACTTTTGTCAAAGTACTTATTATCTTTAACAAATTCTTGATTAATACACTATGTGGATTATATTCAGTCATACTTAAAGTTATTAGTTCCTTTATACATTTTGTTTAAGTTCTTAACTACATTGTTCGAGCGAGAGAAATAGCATCAAAGTTGGAATGGTGTTCTGCAAACTTGACAGTTTCAACATCTTGACTTGGAAAAATCTTCTTTGGTCCTGGAGAACTCTTTTTGCTCTGGGAGGAACTGCTGGAGAACTAATGAGTTGTAGCTCCAAACACGAATTTTTCAATAATATTTCCTCAGTATTCTTATGAGTTTCCATAAGAAGTAGTTCTGACACTTAATTGGTTTAATTCTGCAACTCATCAGACTTTTCAAGAACAAAAACAAAAAGCTGGTTCCTTGCCATCATACTGAGTAAATCGATCATCGACTCACTTGTACCACTACACAGTTCTCTGGTTATCAATCCCACATCAAAGTACCGATTATTGCTTTTAATATAAACTTTTCTGTAGCGTATTCTGCACTAACAGAGTAGTACCATCGGTTTGTCATTGACAAACTCGTGACTATCCCTTACTGAGATTGTTTTCTGAGCATCTTGACGGATGTGCTGGGCGTCAATTTTTTTATAACTGTTGATTCTCAATGTTAGTTAACTGTACTTCACCTAGTTCTTGTTCTTATTTCACAATGTAGGCGATCTCTCCCACACCATATCTTCATATATGCATGCCACACCCAGAAAGTTTTATTATGCAAATTATTCTTAATTTTTTTCTTAATTACCGAAGCATTTGCATAAAAATGCTTATTAGTTCAATTGCTTTATTCACTAGAAAATCATAGTCGAGTGCTCTCCTAATCTGGGCATCACCAAAAAAGGATGTCCTTAAAATATATGTCCATCTGTTTTGGATGGGACCACACCTTTGACGTAGCAATCATACGTATGAGTTCTTAGCCACCTCCTTCTGATTGCACGAAGGATGTGAGCATCCCCATCAAGCACAGCTTTCTTGTTCCATATGATCAGAAAGTGATAATCTCAGGAGAGAAAATGTACAAAATCACAAAGTCATTACTCTCTCGGTATTGAAACTATAAAGAGTTTGGGGCTTCTTTGCTAGGAGTTCACCACATTTTAGGTGTTCAAAATCCCCCATTCATCAGCAACGTTCTTGAAATGTAATGGTGAGACCTGGAAATTCCTATGTCCACGTTTGGATACACGCACTGCAAATCTTTGGTGCAAAGTATTTTACACAAATCAAACATTATTAGTTAGTTCCTTTCACCTTTTTTTTTCACTTAAAAAACTTTGAAAATGAAGACGTTCATTTCCAAAGGATTCCTCCAAATCGTTTCTGAAACATTTTCTTAGGTTCTCAGTAGACGCCAGAATTTCTGATTCTGAAACTAAGTTTAGGTTGAATAAAAAATTAAACTTATCAGCTAAATTTTTATTTGTTGCAGGTCTCTTGTTGAGTTCAAATTGCAGACGATTTAATGTCATTAAAAAAGTTCTAATCTAAATGTTTCTTACTAACAAACCTATTTCTCCTTCTCAAGTTTCAACAGATTGAAGTTTTCATTTATGTTTTAGCAATTCATAATTTTGAAAACAGGATTTTATTTTCGCTGTTCTTCTAATTCCTTGAACATATCAATACGGAATTTTTTTTTTAGCTATATTAATGAATCATACAAATGTACCACTGTCCCTAAATCCATTCTAAAGCTTTCGAGTTTTATACTAATTGCAATTCCAAAAAACGACCATGAAAGCTGATTCTAATCATTCCATCTGGTGTTTCAATCCTACAGCTCCATCTCGTGTTTCAATCCTGCAGCTTCACATCCTATAGTTAACTTCTTAGTAGCATTTTCTTCTATTGATGTCAAAGAAGTTATGGCAGCATCCAAGCATCGTGGTGAGCAGACCATCTAGTGTCGGATAATCTTTTTAACCTTTTACTGCTTGGTTTTTGATTTGAAATAAAGAATTCCCATCAATGATTTGATGCATTGAAAAATGTATAGATTTACTGGACCATATTAAAAACATGCAATCTTCTTGTGTGCAGCACACTGTCCTACTGTCAGAGTTTTATGTATATGTGGGATGAGGATTCTTCTAGAGTAGGTGTCTGTGATTTGTTGGCGATAAATTCGACAATAAACGGACAGCATACACTCCACTTGTTTTAGAATAATATATTCAAAATAAGTCAAACTATGTATAAATATTATTTACACTATGGATATTACAGTTGTATCTCAAACTCAAAATAAGTCACTTTTCTTGTTGTTACGTATTACAATTTCGAATGGTCTGAAACTGAGTTAACTTCTACTTTGGATTTAGTAGTTAAATGCCAACATATCTCCAATTTAGGATATTTGCCAACAAGATTGATACACACAATTTTCTGTTTTTAAATACAAATATATTTTAATATACAACCAATAATACAATTTACAACAATGGTTATTACAACTAGTTATTACAAACAATGATTTATATACAAAAGTTTTACAAACTTACAAACAATACAAAGTCTACTTTCTAGTCTGGAACTTCCTTGATGTCTTAACGAGGGTTTACGATGAGCGAGTTAATTTCGAGTTGGCGTAAGTACAATTCACTTAATAGGGAGTTAGCTAGCTCTGGAGTTCTCGCTGATCACACGCTAATTACAAGTCGAGTTTCTTTTAGTGCTGTATTTATATAATATCTTCTTAAAATACTAATGTCCGATGTGAATCCACTAAAGTTAAATGGTTTGTAATGTTCAAAATTTATAAATGTTCCTGGTCAAATATCTGATGTGTCCCGATTAATAAGCGTTATAACAATCACAGTTATAGCTTCTGACATTTATAGTATACCAACTTTAGCAAACCAGTAATAGATATTTTGGCACATAGCGTTGGTTATATTTATAGGCTTGTTGAGAATTTCTCTAAATTTCAGTTTTACGTAACAATACTGACGCTAACACTAGCGTTTACGTACACTCATATATTGTTGATTCTTACACTCGAGAATCTTTTACAACTTTAGAGAATAGGCAGGAGTTTCGCAATACATATTTAACAATATAAGTTATGTTCATTTCTAAATATAAATCTAATTTAAGTAAACATCGATATTAAAATAAATATATAGTAATAAATCCGTGACATTGTCAAAAGTCCACTTAGGTTGATTCAATTACCTTAGAATCCAATTGACAAGACTAACTACTTTTCTGTACTCCTATCGCAATAGCATCAGTGAATAATTCACGTACACTATCTCTTGGTTACCACAGTTGTATCCTGAACTTCAAATAATTGTCTCCTTTTCTGTCATAGTCCACACAGACGGGTTCAGTTATTTAGAACACCCTTTGACAAGATGAATTATTCTCTTTATCTCTATTAGACTATGAAACTCACTATAAAATATCGACCATTATGGCTAATCACTCACACGCTGGCTGTCTTCACGAT
>NW_013669193.1:96298-98746 GCF_000517525.1 Limulus polyphemus
AATCCGGGTTTCGATACCCGTGGTTGGCAGAGCACAGATAGCCCATTGTGTAGCTTTGTGCTTAATTACAAACAAATTCAATTAAGAGTGTAGCAATGAAACTTCTTGCGAATTTAGCGCACATAATTGTAAGCCAGGCAAAGCCGGCGTTATGATTACGAAATATTCCCCATTATGTTTTCTAGGTTTTAGTACTTTTAAAAATAAACAATTTACGTATTCTAAAAATATTCTGTAACGTACAATTATTACTACAACGTGAAACTTGAAGAAACACAACTTATTTCTGTCCATCTATCGGGATTTGGGTCTTGAAGACCTGGGAGGATCCGGTTCAAGTTGACCTCTTCGTCCCTCCTGAACTGTGGTTGTTTGGTGTTCTATAGTTGGGGTTTGGTAAGCTGGTTTGGATGTCTATTAGTTACTGTTACTACTTTCCTTTTCAGGATAATGTCCGTTTATGTTGTCAGGATATGTATTTGTTTATGTTAGCTGTTCAAAATGTGCCGCCCTATACCATGGGCTTGTTTGTCCCTTTAATAAGGCCGTCCCTGCTTTACGAACAATATGTATAGTGTGAAAGACTATAATATGAAATTTTCAAGGGTAGTTTTCACCTGATTTTCTAGTCCTTTATCTTGCAAAATTATAATAAAGTCTAATCTAGTTTGTTGCACGCGCCTCCCAGTGGCACAGCGGATGTTTGCGGACTTACATTGCTAGAAACCAGGTTTCGATACCCGTGGTGGGCAGAGCACATATAGTCTATAGGCTTAACTACAAACAATTGTTGCGTGGAGGTGGTGTCATCTAGTGTAAAAGAGAGCTAATGATTTCTAATTATCAGGAAAGAACAAATTCTATTGCACAAAAAAAAAAAAAGAAAGAAGAAAAAAGGAACGTGATAGATGCGACAATAACAAAATATATAAGCAATGAACAACATAAATAAACAACAACAAACATAGCATTAAACTAAAGCTTTGAGCGCCACCAGTTTTGTAAGGCACGGACATCCTGTTATCATTATTTATTTGTTTGTATTTTAGTGTAAAGCTACTGAATGAGCTAACTAAATCTCTCTTGGAAGCCCGTGAACTTACTGCTGTCTTACTGGGGGACTGTTCGTTTGGTGAAATCAGTGTGGTATTTTCCCGCAACGCTTATCTTTACATCATTAGGGTTTCTGGCTGAAAATATCCATAAGAATTACGTATTTTAAGACACTATTTTTTTTTTATTCCTGTAAACTCCCAGCATAGGGCCGCAACAACACCTCCCAACGGAAGTTGTTGTTGCAGTTACTTGTAGCAGGTTGGTTTTTACGGGGTGGAGTTGCTAGCCCCGCGCCCAACCCTCCTCCTGGACTTGGGACCAGGCAAAGGCGGAGGTTGGCATGTTTGGTGTGACGGGGATTCGAGCCCGCGATCCTCAGATTACGAGTCGAGCGCCCTAACCACCTGGCCATGCCGGGCTCAAGACACAATAGTAGCCTTAAAAACCCAGAAAAAAACAACACAATTTCTAATTTGTACAGTAAAAAACAATTTTTTAGATAAGTTATATAACGATTTTGCTAGCTTGAGCTGTTTATTGTTGTTGTTTTTGGAATTAAGCACAAAGCTACACGATGGGCTATCTGTGCTCTGCCCACCACGGGTATCGAAACCCGGTTTCTAGCGTTGTACGTCCACAGACATACTGGGGGGGCATCTTGAGCTGACCTAACTTGTGGTGAGAGAATCAGTGAATGATATTCCACAAAATACAATGTGTAATTGATTTTATAAGTTTGTGGATTTACTGTTGTAGTTTCGATTTTTTAAGATGTTAAGGTTATATGAAGTTTAGTTTCTCAGAGAGTCAGCAATAACAAGTATTCTCGTGAATGTTTACAAAAATTCGTTCGTTTGTAGTTAAACACAAAGTTGTAAGTCCACAAACATACTGCTGTACCATTGGGAGGGGGGGGGTATTCGTTCATTGTTTTTTAATTAGTTATTCCACATAAACTGTTTGTATTTAGGATTTTCTCGCAAAGCTACACAAAGGCTATCTGCACGTAGCCGTCAATAATCTGGAACTGGTAAACTAAAGAGAAGACAGCTAGTAAACAGCACCCATTATTCACATTGGTCTGACCGTCACTTATACAGCATTTACAGTCCCAAAATGCGGAGTGCGTTTTTGTGGCAACAGGAGTTGAATTACGAAACCTTGAATTCACAGACCGGGCACGCTAACCAATGAGCCACGTTAGGCCTATTAATTGCGAAAGATTCTTAACACTAACTGTGATTCTTCTATTGAAGTGAGAATATCAAATTTGTTTTTGTATCGATGCAACGTTTTGAAAAGAAATTTCCTCTCATTAGTTAGAAACACTAGTATTAAATGCAATTTATATTGTTACGTCACCGTTTGTTAATTAACTTTCCGTAACTTCGT
>NW_013669193.1:99244-99785 GCF_000517525.1 Limulus polyphemus
GCTGACGCAACAATATATTTTACTGCTTTTAGTGAAAGATGTGCCTTTCCTTGTTTAGCCGAATTCAAAGACTGTAACCATAGCCAAGGGAAACCGGTGAAATTTCTCTATGCTGGTATAAAAACCAACCGCCATTTAATTAAAAAATAATTCTATTTTTGATAAAATAAATTTTAAAAATTATCCCCTGCAATCCTTATTCTTCTTTAACTTTCAAAGTAATTTTAATCGATCCCTCTTATACTATGTTTAAATTTAATCATGGATGGTTTTAAAGTTGTTGAATATTTCGTGTTTGATCTGGACATTTATCAATTAAGCAATTTTAGACAATCTTATCTTTTCACGTTTTAAACTAACTGGAAACGAATAAATCCGCGAAACAGGAAGTTTATCTCTAAGTTAAAATACTCATGGGAGTTTCTAAGGGTATAAAACTCTTAATGGAAAAAGAAGGAGTGTTTTCCTTTGCATATGTTTTTCATGTGTCTGGATGTTTGTTTTAAGCATATTGTTATGACAGCGGAAGTCACGTGACTCT
>NW_013669193.1:100294-105557 GCF_000517525.1 Limulus polyphemus
CAACGACCAGAGACATAACAATATGTACTAAATCACTTTAATACACAAGACCAAAATTTTTGCTGTCAACGCGAAACTATTTTTATCGTATTCTCTTATATATGTATTTAACGATTGAAAAATAAAATATTTGAAATAAGCAATGTGACGAAAGTATAGAAACGAACTTAAAGTGTACATTCCAAAGGAGAAAGAAAGCTGTCAAATTTAGGAGAAAAAATACTGCCTTTACTGCTTTAAAAGCCACATCATTTGTATTGGAAAGGTTGAAAATTTTGAGATCTCTTAACTTCAAGACGCGGAATACGTTATATCTAGAATAAATTCATAGCACAATACATGTATAATATTAAATTATAGATTTTAACACGACGACTTTGTGGTGGAAGATTTCTTATAAATCGGTTCTTTTATGAAACACAGTTTTTAAAGACAACAAGAACAGCGTAACTCTATTTCTAGGAAAGAATCCAGAGGTAATCGTTATTATCTTTAACAACTAATAAACTATAACTTTTATATTTAGTTTCGTAATTTCCTATTTGTTTAGAGGTCATAATAAGGCCGCAGTGGCTTAGCGGTAAATCTGCGGATTTATAACGCCAAAAACGGGGTTTAGGTACTCGTGATGGGCGCAGCTGTAGCTTTGTGCTTAACTACAAACAAACAAGGTTTGTAATAATTAACCGACATTACAAATATAATTGATTTTCTACGTATTGAATATGCTTCAAAAAGAGGAGAAGATTGTACAAGTGCCAAAGTTTACGATAAATAACAACATGTATTTAATATATTTTGCTCTTTTGTGATAATACGTGTCTTCGTAATTTAGCCCACTCTTTTGTTCTTTTATAACTATGTTGCCTCCTTTTGACCGTTATATAATTGTTGTTCAAGGCACAAAGGTATTATAAATTAATGTGTAGTTCAAGAATTTTAAATGAGAGAAAATATTTTAACAACAATTACATAGTAATGAAAGACGCAATCATGCACTGAATTATGCAGAATTTTAGAGACGCTCTGAAGTAGAAAAAATCCTAGGCCTAGGTATCTTACGCCATCTCGTTTGATGCGTTTTTTTTTCATTTATAATTTAATATTTATATCACAAATAATGAACAAGTAGAAATTAAATATGTACAATGATAGGAATTTGCGTGTTACAGAAACAATGAACTGCTTTTTAAATAATGAATTGTGATTTTTACAGAACAAAAGGGAACAAAACGTACAAAATTGAATAAAATTTGCTCAATATGTTTATGCATGGATTACATGAGCGGTTTATGCTTTTGTTTGTTGAATTTCACATAATTGAATTTCACCCGAGGGCTGTTTGTACTAGCTGTTCCTAATTTTAAAACGATAGACTAGAGGAAGGGCAACTGGTCAAATCTGTAAAATCTTGAGATGCTTTTTATCAACGAATAGTGGGATTGACCGTCCCATTATAACGCCCTCACGACTGAAAGGGCAAGCACATTAGATGACGGGATTTGAACCCGCACCCTGAGATTGCGAATCGAGTGCCATAAACATCAGACCATGCCAAGCCTGAGCAGTTAAAGTTTGGCCACTACATTATACATCTTTCTAGTGTGGTGCCATCTAGCGTTGTCCAAAGGGATCATTTTTATATTTTGCTTTACCTCAGCAGTTTCGTATCAAGATTTTAGAAGTTATGATTAATTTTTGAAGCTTTTAGAATTTCTAAATTGCTGCACTAATGATAGAAAAATGTTTTACAATTACTCATCTATGACGGCACCACTTTTTAATATACTGTTTTTATTTATATGTCATGTACTTGTGCTAACTGTTTCTAGTAGGCCTACATACATAGCAGTTTCATTCTTTGTTTTAGGTATGTGCCAGATTGAAATCTATATATTATTTTTCAAAGACAGAGCTTTAATATCTTAAGGTGATCAGTAGATAACAAGAACCAATCTTACTATAGCGCCTATGCTGTTTTATTGAAAACTTGAATGTGTCACGAAAGGTAGGACTTGAAATAAATGTAAAGCTGCCAGAACATTGCAGGGCTGAAACCCTTCTGATGAAAAAAGCAAAATGGCATGAAAGGTGCGACATAGAATTTCAGAATGACAGGTTACAGCGAAGGGTAAATGTGCAAAGGGTCGCCATTTGTCCGCCTTCTGCATCTATAGTTGCTCATCGAAGCCGTACACAAACAAGATCTAATATCTGTTGTTTTTGTGATGAACCAGGAGCAAAGAAAGACCCCCTCCGGGATTGAACTGACTATTGAATTGAGGAAGATGACATTTTAGAGAAGACACCAGTCTCTTGACAGAGGTAGCAGTTAGAGATGTTGTAAAGAAAGAGCTCAAATATCACACGAACTGCCTCACAGTTTATAGAAAAAAAAAGATCTTACATAGAAAAAAGAGCAGAGAGTGACAATGCAAGATGTAGATTGGCCATAAAACAATAGTACAAGATATTATTGCAATGATGGATGAAGATAATAGCAGGGAAAGGACACTTTTCCCTTGAAAGAACTGCATGAGGTGTATGTTAAGACACAATATATTTAGGTAGAAATAACTCTGTTTTCAACAGAACACCCCTGAAAAGGTACTTCTGGAATGTTTTCCACAAATCGTTTATTGCTTCTTATTTGTCTGTTCTTCACCAATGAGAGATCTTATTACATCGTCTCTTTCAGCAATTCTTACGAAAACTGTACCAATCTGTAGAAGAGAGTTATCTCGTTACAATTATAAGTTTTCACTAGAACATGGTTTTAAACAGGAATGCCAATATGCATCTGTTCCTGATGCCATTAAGTTTCTAATTGGAATTGTGACACATGGCCCAAACTCTGAAGTAGGACACTCTAAGCGTTCCTCAACTCTTGGATTACAACACTACTGTAAAACTACAAAATAAGAAAACAAATGAATCCTCTTTCTTGTGACATAAACCCACTGTATATTTCAGAGTTCTGAAGTTGTGGAGGAGTTAAAACAACTCTGTTTGTGTGTCAGCAATAGAAGGGTAATGTAATTTGAAAAGAAGCTTGCTCTGTCTGTGTTCACACAGTTTGCTGTAGAAAGTTTGATTTGTTCATCAAATCTCAGACCTTTCTACACTGGCTACCATTGACAATGCAGACCACAATCCTTCTGCCAGAACGGCAAAGGAATTTTTTCGTGGTACAGATACTGTTCTCTTCCAAAACCAGACGTATGCTAAACATGGAGTGAAAAGGAGCCTTCCATTTCCAGACAAAGTATCCATGTGCCTTGTTCTTCTAAATGCAGATGTCATATGTCATACTATATGGTTTCTAAATTTGAACACAAATGCTTGCACAGTATTTCTTTGCTATTTCACACAAAAGGCGACAGTTACCTGGTAATGGCCACACCAGTGATCGAAACATTGTTATTAAGTTAAAAAAAACAAAAAAACAAACAATCCACTAAAATGCTGTATCTCTGGATTTTTATCTCTAAATTCAGTTGTAATCTCAACAAGTCAAAGCCACCACCACCACCACCTACCATTCACCGAGAATTTCATGTAGTACTGAGATGAGAAAGAGTGAAAGAAAAGGAATAGGCTTGGCATGTGGTTGATAACTTTAACTTCTGGAAATCACCATGTTCCTTCTTCTCTGCTGCCTTGTTTAAGAAGCATCATTCTTCTTTTTATTGAACTATCCACAGACCCAGCAGTGTTGAAGTTTGTGATGGAACTCCTTCAATATTCCTTGGGCTCCTTGAATCTTGGGCAAATGACCGTCATAACAGTAATATGCAGTTTTGAAACCAAAAAGCTGCAGTGGGCTTACCCCGAATCCTTAGTCAAGAGGGACCTTGTTCTGGGTGGTTTTCATATGAGCAAGCAACTCCTGAAAGTACTCGGTGATCAGGATGGATCAGGATGGACTGATAACTTGGTATCGGCTGAAATTATCTCCTCTGGAACTGCAGAAAAGTTCTTGCATATCACCAAAGTCCGTTACATTCGCCAAATCACTTTTGTCACTTTGAGTGTTCTGATGGAGGAAGTTTTTGCTGAATTTGGCACTCCATCATCATTAGAGAAGTGGAAAGAAGAAAATTAACACAAGAGCCCAATTTTGTAAAAGCTCACAAAATTGATAATTTTTTCTCTTGATCACTACAAATACGCTAGATAGGTGCCATTTCAGTTGGCCATATTATCTTGCTACAAGAGGGAAGGTTTACTCTCAACATGTCTGCAAACAGACATTCTGCCATTGCCACGGATCAAGGAATGGATTAAACCATAAAAAATCAAAGGAACTGGCAGAATTATTGTATTCACACACAGAACGCCACTTATATCACTCGATGGTCGCTGGCAGAACCACTCATAATCAACTCAGTGATGATTTCCAGGCCTGTGCAATCAACTTGCTGAGGAACCAGTTCTTCTGTCATTTCACGCAAAATATTGAACAGAATCTCTCCTCCCACCTCCACTAGAAGGGTCGCTTTCCTGCAACACTGAAAACGTGTTGCTTATCAAGTAAGTGTGTGGAAATTTGCTTATTTGTCGATAATACCAGAGCATGATCTTCATTAACATGGCTGGGGAATGGCAGACAACAAACTTATCCCAGTATGGATAACCATTCCAGAAATTTCGAAGGCCTGTGATGAGCTGATCAAATTCTGAGCATGCAGATTTCAAAAGAAAGTCTTTCCTGCACAGCCTTATGAAAAGGCAGCTGCAATAACAAATTAGCAAAAAATAATACACTGTTGCGATATTAGAAAGCTTTGTTTATAAGCTGCTGAAGTTTAATTAAGTATTTTTTTTATCTTTGTTGATGTTGTCCTGTTACCTTTAGCATGAAATATAATTTTTATATTATTTCAAATCTGATTGGTATTTAGTATGCGGTATGTATTAGTAAGTATTTAGTATTTTTGTAATCAAATACATTGTAAAAGAGTTGGATTAAATTACTAAGCATTCTTCTAATTTAAAGCACTGACATTTTGACCAATGACAGCCATATTGAAAAAATGGACAAGTGATAGGTGAATGATGTTTAAGTGTACATGGTATTTGATCTGTACCTCACTTTAGAAATTTTAAAAGCTTAAAAATAAATCATCTTTTCTTAAGAATTAAAAAAATAAACATAAAAAAGAACCCTAATAAGATCTATAATGAGCTACCTATGTGAGTTTCAGGTGATGTTACGCTTCCCTGACACGACCACCTTGGCCAGCCTTGTAAATTTTTAGTT
>NW_013669193.1:106513-107545 GCF_000517525.1 Limulus polyphemus
CTAGCGTTGTAAGTCCGCAGACATACCGCTGTGCCACTAGGGGCCAAGAGCTCCTGTAACCTCAATATATTCATCACATACATTGTTGTGTTTTTTCTCTTTATGCAATTCTTACATAACATTAGTTATACCGAAAATGCAAAATTTAAGATAATACAAAATTATCGTGGTTATTCAAAGCAAGTAAGAACAGATGAAACTCTGCACTCTCAGAGGTTAACATTTTAGTGATTTTTGTTTTTGAAAGATGGCGCATTTAAATAGAAAATATATATACTTTATACTATGTTAATACATTAAAGTTTAAGATTAGTTAATTACTATTATAATATGCGATAAAAGTCGAAATAAATAAGAAAGGAGAACAGAATTATCTTAGTTTTAGTTTTTTATATATTCATTATGGATTTAAAGCGTTTCTTACATCTGTGTAGATATAGAAGAATGTATGAAGTTCAGTTTAATTTAATGTTAAAAATTGTTTGCAATCATAGTGTTTTGTGAAAGTATACTAAATGAATATTCAAAAAAATGGTGCTTAGGTTAAAAATATAATTTCATGCAGAAAAAGTAGTCCATTTCCTTTTTAATTGTTTAATTGAAGCTGGAAATTTTGGTGGCAATCGAAAATCTTACAAGGTATGGAAATATGTTAATTTATCTTTTTTCTTTTACATAGCTTTGCATATGCCTAAGGTTCAAAGTATTGTTTTGAATACAACAAAGTCTTGAGTCTTATTAATTATATTTCATGACATGAACGGATCTCCTTAGTCTCCATTGATTTATGTTTTCTGGTAGAAAATATACAAAATTTGATCAATATCATCCCCAGGGTTTGGAGGAATGTAAAAAGAAAATGACAGAAGGAAAATGCCTCCTGTTAAGTGGTATCTTTTCTTGTAAGAATTTACAATGCTAAAATCCGGGGTTTGCTTTCTCGTGGTGGACAGGAGGAAAAGGCCTCCTGTTAAGTGGTATCTTTTCTTGTAAGAATTTACAATGCTAAAATCCGGGGTTTGCTTTCTCGTG
>NW_013669193.1:108425-112750 GCF_000517525.1 Limulus polyphemus
TATCTTTTCTGTAAGAATTTACAGTGCTAAAATCCGGGGTTTGATTTCTCGTAGTGGACAGAAGAAAAATGCCTCCTGTCAAGTGGTATCTTTTCTTGTAAGGATTTACAATGTTAAAATCCGGGGTTTAATTTCTCGTGGTGGACAGGAGGAAAAGGCCTTCTGTTAAGTGGTATCTTTTCTTGTAATAATTTACAATGCTAAAATCCGGGGTTTGATTTCTCGTGGTGGACAGGAGGAAAATGCCTCCTGTTAAGTGGTATCTTTTCTTGTAAGAATTTACAATGCTAAAATCCGGGGAGGTTTGATTTCTCGTGGTGGACAGGAGGAAAAGGTTTTATGTTAAGTGTTATCTTTCTCTTGTAAGAAGTTACAATGCTAAAATCCGGGGTTCGACTTCTCACGGTGGACGTAATGCAAAAAGCCTATTGTATAGCTTTACAGTAAGTAAACAAAAATAACAACCTTACGAGAATTGATGTTACATCTATAAATGGAAATTTTATTAGGACCTCTCAGATAATATCAGGTTGGACAATCTTTCACTACGATAGTAAACTGGATTTCGCTTGACTTTGATTCTGAAAGATACCGGTAGGAGTCTTCTCATATTGTAGTCTATTTGTTCAGATGTTTTATAGATGTCGACGGAGGATTACTGTGGTAAATTTGAAATTCATTTATACTACATCAAATTGGGATCAGATGGTTGTGCTACTCAAGAAAAATGAGTGATATCACTGAAAAGTTGTTCATACCAATTTTGGAGAACATAAATATGGAGCAGAAACTACACACTTGATGTTATTATTTTTTTCCAAAGAAATCAAATCCCCTACCCCCTGCCACAGAAGTTTTCCACACATCATTACACCACCTTTAGCAACAGGGCCAAATGTTTCATATTTTGGCTTTACTGTCAATACAGAAAAGGGTAAAATGTGGCCTAATACAGACCACATTCCATCATTCATCGTCCCTAGGTTGGCTCTAAGCACCAATGAAACCATGCTATCCTGTTTGAGTTTGAGATACAATGTTGTCACACTGTTTTTTTTTCTGCTGTTTAACGACATATTGCAATGTTATTTTGTGTGTGGCACACTTGGCTATTTCTCAAAGAACTGTTGACTATTGTCTAAACAATTGTTGACTGTTACTGAAAGAATCTGTCAGTTAGGACACAGATGCACTTTACAAGCTTGATCAATATAGTTTTTCCCGATTGGTTAGTCACTGGGAGTGGATGATTACAATGTTTCTTGGTGTTAGACACACCCTTATTGCTACTCTGTTAACAGATGTCTTTGAACATTTAGTCACAAAGAAAAGTTTTTGTCAATGGCTAGATTTGCACTCACAATCATGAAATGGGAAAAAACCTCGCTCTTTGTAATTATCTTGGAAACTAGTCCTGATATGAATACATCTTGTCTATTTGTATAGCTCAAGCAATCAGTTTAAACATTTACACGATTAATTAATTTTGCATATTCAAAAACTGTGTTCAATAAATGTGTGTGTGTCCTGATAAAGTTGTCAATAATTGTATGATTGTGATGCATATTAACACAGGCATTCATGTTTCTGTATGAGAGGCCATTACGTTAATTTGAGAAATCCAGCTTAATACTTTTGTACTGATATTATAATTTTTTTTATACATATTACACAATATATAACAGATTCCAAAACGTCATCCATCATTACCTCAAATTATGTGCATAATATAATTATGACTAATTATAACAGAATTATTAATCTGTTCCTCGATGATAGATGGAAGTGTTAACAACGTAGTCAATTATCGGATTTATGAAAAGAATGATACATTAAAAAAAGGGCAACTTGGAGTATAAGAACTAACTGAAGTTCCTACATCTAAAGGTGAAAACTGTACTATAACTTTAGACAGACGAGTTAGAAAGTACGTTAATAGCCAATAATGTTTCTTATCAAGTTTTTAACCATCGATTATTCAAGATACAGGTCTAATTCGGATGAGTTTAATATTATACTTATTTATATACATATATGAATTTTTCCTACTTCAGTGTTATACAAGACTGTTCATTATTATTTAGTTTATACAGTATGAACATTAAAGTAAGTTATTATTAGAAGCAATAGTTACGGCAAGTTTGCTTACTTAACTGTTTACGATCATTTGTTGTGTAGTTCAGTTACTCTCAATTGACATCATGTTACTCTGACCTTCTAAATTTATCTCGTGGCTTTAAGCGAGTATTGTTGCATCATACATCTAATAGTGTGTAGAAAGTTCTAGGCCTCAGTTGGACTATTTATAAACACGTGTACAAAATGTGATAGGAAGTTAAATAAAGTACGACAAAGTTAGATAGATAGAAATATCTAGACTGTGTGTTTGTAAGTTTAGCCATAAGAGCGTATAGTGGCAATTTCTAAAGTGAAATTATCGCAGATTGTATTGTAATAACAAGGTAGAGAAGAATTCATTGTCTTGTCAATTGTGTTCTAAAGTAACTGAACCAGCCTGTGTGGACGTTTCACGAAAAAGAGAATTATTCAAAGCACTGGATCCAATTGTGGTGATTAACCAATAGTGTAACATACTTTTGTATATATGTTTGACTTGTTTTGAATATATTATTTTAAAAGAAATGGAATGTATGCTGTCCATTTATTGTTGAAATGTATCGCCAACAAGTCACAGACACCTACTGTAAAGAATCCTGCCAACACATACACCCACATATATGTTAAACAAAAAGGCATTGGCGAGCCAGCCAGGATCATACAGTAGTAAACGACAGTAAAAGAAGACGTGAACGACAGCGGAAATAGGCCTATATACGCACAGCTGTAGTGGTGGCAGAAATATTGTAGAGATTACAATCACGCTATACAACCATGTCGACTGTCTTTGATAAATGAACAGAGAGAAGTGAGCAACTTCGGCTCAAAGATAGCAATCTATGAGAGTTTGTAAAACAACATTGACAAGAACCAGAGAGAGAGTCATCAGAAGAGAGAGAAGGAGAAGAGAGGGGGAAAAAAGGAAATAGAGAGAGAGAATACGACCACAAATTGAGAAAGAAAAACAGGAAATAGAGAGAGAGAATAGGACCACAAATTGAGAAAGAATAACAGGAAATAGAGAGAGAGAATAGGACCACAAATTGAGAAAGAATAACAGGAAATAGAGAGAGAGAGAATACGACCACAAATTGAGAAAGAATAACAGGAAATAGAGAGAGAGAATACGACCACAAATTGAGAAAGAATAACAGGAAATAGAGAGACAGAGAATACGACCACAAATTGAGAAAGAAAACAGGAAATAGAGAGAGAGAATGCGACCACAAATTGAGAAAGAATAACAGGAAATAGAGAGACAGAGAATACGATCACAAATTGAGAAAGAAGAACAGGAAATAGAGGGAGAGAGAGATAATAAAAGCACAAATTGAAAAAGAAGAAAAGGACAGAGAGGAGAGACTGGAAATAGAGAGAATAAGGGCCCAATATGAGATTGTCAAGCTCACACAACAGACTGGTGCCTTTCCTAAGTCATCCTGCCATTCTGAAGATTTATCTGCAAGTCTAAATGAAACAAAATCAGACCTATCAAAAATATCACTTCTAACAATTGGCTAACCCCATGCAGTCAAATATTATTATCACTTCTAACAATTGGCTAACCCCATGCAGTCAAATATTATTATCACTTCTAACAATTGGCTAACCCCATGCAGTCAAATATTATTATCACTTCTAACAATTGACTAACCCCATGCAGTCAAATATTATTATCACTTCTAACAATTGGCTAACCTCATGCAGTCAAATATTATTTTGAACAGCTCTCTTATCCCCCATAATTTTCGGGTTGGTAATTCCACAAGGCCTGCTTAAAATATTATGTACTACACTATACTATTAACATATTACATTATTGATATAAGTAAGATGTGATACTAGAAACAAAAAGGTATAACACAAAATAAATTTTGTCTTTTAAAGTTATATTTTGCCACCCCCCCAAAAAAAAACACGATTTAAAAGGTATAAATTCATATTCAATACATGATTCGGTCACCAGATTTTGAGGCGTGCTTATGATATTGTTACGTCTCTGGTCGTTTGTTAATTACTCGTAAAAATTCTTTCTGAAGAACTTCAGTGATACAAGTCCTTTCTCAAATAACACTAGTTTATTCTTTCTCAAGTCAACTTTGCAATACACTTAATTTCCAAGTCACCTTCACTTAAACACACACTATAATTTACAACGAACGATTCTCGCACTTTGTTTACTACCGCGCTTGACTCAGTTGTCTGTC
>NW_013669193.1:113358-116799 GCF_000517525.1 Limulus polyphemus
TGATGTTCCCCGATCTTTCAAGAACTCATTACGTGTTACCAGAGTCACGTGACTTCCGCTGTCGTAACAATATTTTGTTTACAATGTTACCTCAGCAATAACCTTCGTCTAAACTTTATAATTCACAGTTTGTGATCGCTTGAATACAATCAGGACTTAACAACAAAACGTTTTATTTCATGTTCTCTGTTTGTCTTCTAAGATTTCTTAATTAAAGATAATCGAAGTTGTATTTTTGTTTATTTTAGCATTTTTCGTTGATGATACAGATTACAGATATGTTAATCATAAAGATCATGTTTGTAGACTAAAAAGAAAAGAAAAACGAACATTCAAAAATACTCGAAATGGTTTCAATAAATTTGGTTATTTCCACAAGCAGCTCTATTTCACTTGGTATGTTTTTTTTATCTTAGATGATTATTTTTTTCATATAAAATGATTGCTTACGTTATGATAAATAGTTGCCCCCCCAGTGGCACAGCGGTGTGTCTGCGGACTTACAACGCTAGAAACCGGGTTTCGATACCTGTGGTGGGCAGAACACAGATAGCCCATTGTGTAGCTTTGTGCATAAATTCAAAAGACAAATAATTTCACGTCAGTATAGTTCGAAACATTTTTTTTCCTATAAATCGGACCTGATAAGCCTAAAAAGGTATAATAAAATAACACAATTTCATGCACAATTCATGGCTGCCTGTCTGATCATTGGATCTTGTTGTTTACTCATTGATATATTTTGTTTGCACGTACTTCATTTCATGGACAGAAGAAAAATTAAATGTAAAAAAAAAATATATATATATAAATAAGATGTAATTTTACATCATTCGAATCTTTAGACGTCTGTTATTTTTTCACTTATTTTACGCTGCAACAGAGTGATATTTTTAGTCTAAATTTGAAGACATTCTGTTTTTTTTGATCATCATCAACAATGTTATGTCGAAACCAAACGTATAACTACTTAGAAAGTTACGAAAAGACAGACTGACATTCCTTTCGTTTTTACTCTATAATATCTGATCGATTTAGTGAAAAAATACGAAAGATTCAAAAATTTAGGAACGTTACACATTATAATTTAACTTCGGAAGAAAGTGTAAACATTTCAGACACAACGGTGTGAAGTTATACTCGGATTATTTTATTCATCCCCGAAGCATTTCGCCAAATAGCTAGACTTAGCAGTCAATCTAAATAGTGAACAGATATGTTTGTTTGTTTGTTTTTGGAATTTCGCGCAAAGCTACACGAGGGCTATCTGCGCTAGCCGTCCCTAATTTAGCAGTGTAAGACTAGAGGGAAGGCAGCTAGTCATCACCACCCACCGCCAGCTCTTAGGCTACTCTTTTACCAACGAATAGTGGGATTGACCGTCACATTATAACGCCCCCACGGCTGAAAAGGCGAGCATGTTTGGTGGGATGCGGATTCGAACCCGCGACCCTCAGATTGTGAGTCGAGCGCCTTATCCACCTAGCCATGCCGGGCGAACAGATATGACCGTGACGATTTTTACACAATATTAAATGACAAAGTTATATAATCCAATGCAATTTCTAATGAAATAGGTTTTTCTCCAAAACTGAAATACGGAAATTAACTGCTAAACAACTATTTGGTGGTGAAAAAACAACAAGATTTGTTGTACTTTGATTAACATTCATTTACCGTACTGAAGTACAACTTTAGTTTTACTGGATAATAAACTTAATTTTGAATTTTATGAAGGAAGAAAAACCTTGAACAATTAAAATGTTCTGTTAAGTCCACTTCTATGGAAATAGATTTGCATATACAGCGCCTCGCAAAGGTCCCCCCCCCCCTCTGTGCTGATAATGAATTGTAGGTATTTTCTTGAGAAAGACATCACTCAAATGGCCTAAATATTTATTATATTAATCTCAGGCCAGTTTATAAAGATTACAAAGAACAAAAGGTGCATTGCTACTCAATTTATAAAATCTTGAAAACAGATGTTGCAAAAAACCTTCACCCACTCAGCTTTTACTACCGGTTCATATACTACCCTACTAAATTAAATACAAGTGGCTCTGTACAACTCCATCAGATACCAAAGTATATTATAGAGCCATGTTAAAAAATACTTTAGGTCATATAGAGCCATCAGTATTGATTTAAGCAGAGTATTTTGAAAGTTAAAATTTGGTTTACTGTTACAGGTTGAGAATGATGAGAAAAGAACTCTCTAGAGACCTAGGGAGAAGATTGTTCAGAAGCACAATTCCGGAGAAGGCTATAAATCAATTTCAAAGGTTCTCAATTTGCCATTAAGTACTGTAAAATCGGTTGTGAAGAAATGTAAGGTGTGTCACATTACCTCAACCTTGCCAAGATAAGGTTGCTCTAAGAAAGTCTTAGCTCGAACAAGCAGAAAAAACCGTCAGAGAAGCGACTGTCAAGCCAACAGTGACACTAAAGGAGCTTCAGACTTCAATAGCAGTAACTAGAGTTACTGTTCACACCTCGACAATATCACGTATCTCATACAAAAAAGGCTTGTGTGGTAGAGTGTAAAGAAAGAAACCACTACTGACGAAGATGCATCTTAGATCCGGAATGGACTATGCCAGTAAACATTTCAATAACCCCACGACAATGTGGCAGAAAGTTCTATGAACAGATGAGAACAAAATAGAACTTTATAGGTAAAATGACAAACGGTATATATGGTGAAAACCCAACACTGCTCATGACCCGGCAAATACAGTCTCAACTGTCAAGCATGGTGGTTGGTCCATAATTTCTGCAGCTGAGATTGGAGAACTTGTACACATTCAAGGGATCACGAACAGTGCAAAATATACACAGATGTTGGAGGTAAACCTGAAGAAGTCAACTGAAAAACTAAAACTCGGTCGAAGCTTTACATTTCAACAGGACAATGATCCCAAACGCAGATCCAGGCAACCCAAGAATGGTTTTGGAGAAACAAAATGAAAGTCCTTGACTCGCCAATCCAAAGTCCAGACCTAAATCCACTCGAAAATCTGTGGAGAGACTTGAACATTGCTGTGTATCGAAGACATCCTTCCAACTTACAAGAACTGGAGGATATTTGCAAGCAGGAGTGGGCAAAAATATCTCCAGCATACTGTACAAAGCTTGTGGAGGGTTATCCAAAACGACTTTCAGCTGTCATTGCTGCCAAAGGAGCTTCAACCAATTATTGACTGAATAATCATGTTAGGGAAATGAAGACTTGTTTTTTGTTATATCACTAAATTGAGTAACAATGCATTTTTTTTTGTTCTTTGTAATCACTAGAAACTGGTCCGAGATTAATATGATAAAATTTTCTGGCCATTTGAATTACGTCTTTCACAAGAAAATGTGCCCGGCATGGCCAGGTGGATAAGGCGCTCGACTCACAATCTGAGGGTCGCGGGTTCGACTCCCCGTCACACCAAACAT
>NW_013669193.1:117104-119743 GCF_000517525.1 Limulus polyphemus
TGGATATCAAAACCAAATATTTATCTTTATCGTTATAAGCAATCCGACTTACTGCAGAGCTACCAGACGAAATTATAATTGGACTTCTATAAATATAACAGTTTCAAATACCATGAATGTTCAGGGATGAGAGAAACTGTAAAATGATAAACTACACCATGGTAATTGTTTGTTGGTTTTTAATTATGCACAAAGCTACACAAGGGCTATCTGTGCCCTGCCCACCACGGGTATCGAAACCCGGTTTCTAGCGTCGTAAGTCCTACCACTGAGCCACTGGGGGCACCATGGTAATGACGGGAAGATTACATTACATCTAAAAGCTGGTTTTATAATCTTAAATGTGATGGTGTTAGATGTAATTTATTAAGCGATATAATAATAAACTGTATTATTGTGACATAAAACTAGTCAAGTTGTTGTAATCATATAATCACGGTTTAGTGATATCAAATGAATATGGTAATGCCGAATAATTTTCCTCGGGTATTTTTTGTTTGTGTTGCATCGTCAAATAGAGAAACGTACCTTTATGTCCATAGATTCTCACATGTTATAAGATGCTGCAATTTATTTACCACGGCTTGGGTATAACCTGCTGCAGGTTTGTTCTGGGTGGTCTTGGTACCCCAAGTTAATCCACATTCCTTTGTTCTTCACTGTCAGTCTCACATTGGCTGTGATTGTCACGTGACTTATTGACTTGCTTATTCACCAAACATAGCATAGGAATAACAAGGGACCATTTGGTCCTTCAAGGCTGTTCTGCCACGCCTCCTTTGAAGAAAGTCAGTAAAAATTTCAACTTATCTTTCAGTGTAACTAAACATCTCTTTTTTTTTTTTCTTCAGGAAGTCATTGATTCTCCTCTTAACTGCTGATTTACATTACTGCTAACGGCAGCTCATTCCATACGCCAATAAACATTGTTAGAAAAATAAAACAGCCTTAACAAAAAACTATCCTGTTTTTTCCAGATCTTAACCTTGTGTCCTTTTGTGTACAATACAAGGTAAGCAGAGGCCTATATATACATACAATAAAAGAAAGGAGTGGTTTCCAGGTTCTTGTACATATCATAATGATTATGCATTTTAAACCATTCTTTTCTTTTTGGCTCAAATTAGTCGTATCTATTTCCATTTCTAATGATTCCAATAGCTTGAATGATCCCTAAACTGCCTATGGTAGTTTTATCATTAAAATATAACTGTTTCAGTTATCTAAAAACGCTGTCAGTTAGTGATGAATGAAGATGCATCATAGAATGAGATCTATTGAATTCGTTTAAAATGATTAATTTTCAAAGTTACAATTAGATAAATAATTAACAAGTTTTCATGGGTAAATGAATTATATCAATATTTCCTCATTTTCATGCAAAATAAATCAAACGAAATATTTTCATTCGTCAGTTTTGGTTTATGAAAGTTAAAATGAAGTGCGACCAATCGGAACATCGTTCGGACTTTTCCGTGATGTTTGTTTTGTTTTGAATTTCGCGCAAAGCTACATGAGGGCTATCTGCGCTAGCCGTCCCTAGCGCAGATAGTTCTCGTGTAGCTTTGAGCGAAATTCATAACAAACCAAACCAAACCTGACGGGCTTTGGTGATTCGCCCCAGGCGAAGAACGTGTTTGTTTGCTTGTTTGCTTTTAAAACAAAGCCACATTTGGTAATCTGCTGTGTCCACTAAGGGAAATCGAACCCCGGAGTTTGGCATTGTACATTCATAAACTTACCGCCGTCCCATCATGGGACTGAATATCATGTAATATGTAGAAACATAGATCAGGTAAACTTTGTATATGTTACATTTTTTATTATATATATATATATAAAAGAGGAAGTTTGTTTATTTTGTTCACTATAGAAAACCAAACGGTTGAACTTACAAATTTTAAAATAACTTCATAATAACCAGTTTTTTTTACAAGAAATTTAATGGTGCTATTTATTTTGTATTTGGTGTAGTATTTAATGATGAAATTGACAATTAATGATTATTGCGCCATTTGTTTGTAATAAACATACAAACATAAGCACGTTTTGCACATAGAAAACGTTATGGCGGGAGACACTCAGATCCCTTGCTGTCAATTCAGTATTTCCGAAAACAGTTTTCTTTAAATAGTGCTAAGTGGTTTTATAACTGATTTAGTAACTTTGTCAATTGCAAATTATTGTTTAGTGATACAGTTGATCTTGCCACCCAAGAAACGCCCTTTCTATGGAAAGTCTCTGCCCCTAAAGAAATGCAAGCACAAAGAGCAGCTAAAACAGAAGAAGAACGCAATCAAAGACTTCAAGCACAAGCTGCAAGACAGGCTGCTCAAATACAGGAAGAGACTTTGGAACAGCGTAAAGCTAGACTTCGAGCTCAAGCTGAAAGGCAGGCTACTCAAAGACAGCAAAAAAGTGTTGAACAGCACAAAGCCAGAGTTCAGTCAGAATCATCAAGACAAGCTGGATATAGCCAACAAGAAACTTCTGAACAACGTCAAACCAGACTTCAAGCATAAAAATTAAGACAAATAACTTGCAGAGAACAAGAAACAGAGGAGCAACATGATGCACGACTTCAGGTTCAAAGAACAAGAGAAGCTCAAACGCGATCTAATTTGAAATAAAGCTTTGTT
>NW_013669193.1:120743-122340 GCF_000517525.1 Limulus polyphemus
AATTCGTCTCTAGCCTTTAATTCAGTTGATTTTTAATTGCCCAAATCCTACCCTTCTCGTAAGTTCTACATGTTAAGCAACACATTTTAAGGTAATATTATAGCTACCTTTTGTTATTATAGCAATTTAATATTGTTTATTTCTTTGGTGAAGGTAATTTTTGTTTGTGAACTTGTTTTAATTTTAAAATACTATTGTTTAAAGAAATTTAATTTCGGTCTTTCAGTTTCAACTGCCACACTTGAACTATGTTACTATGAGGTACCTAGTTAGTGTTAGCTTTCTGTTTGGCATTTGAGTCATGTGATCGCAAGTATTCTAAACATGGTTTCCAATTATATCCGAGATTGTGACAGACAGAAAAAGAGAAAAGACCGAGCGATCTGCCGGTTGGAGATACTACGTGTGCGTCCTCAATGTATTAATCTCAAACAAAATAAGATAAGATGCACGGTTGTAGGCCTATGGTCATTATATTTATGGCGTTTGGTTTTGTTTACTCTATAAATGAGGTTCATTATTGAAAGAATTATTGATAGTTCTTACAGTGTAATACAATATAGTTCTCCGAGTGAATAGACTTTCAGAATAACATTTTTCTCTCTAAAGTTCGTATGTAGTCGTTTTTTGCGCATTATATTTACAAAAGGCCTACAACGTGTAATACTAATAACTAAATGGTATTGTTGCGTCAGCGAGGTCACGTGACTAGTATCACGCCACTTCTTTCTCGAACCTTCCTGAGGTTACTAGATTGGGGGTAGTCTGATATATATAAGATGGTGACAACGTGACTGGACAATGTGTGTAGGTAGTGAGTAATTGATCTGCACTCAGAGAGTATTGTTGAAGTTAACGTTCGTTGTTATAGCGTTTGTTTTAGCGCAAATGTTGAAATTAAGTGTATCGTAAAAGTTATATTCAGAAAAAATAAACCAGTTTTATTTAAGAAAGGACTTGTGTAGCTAAAGTTTAGTTGGAAAGAATTTACGGAAAAATTAATTAACAAACGGAGATGTAACAATGTAGTTGATAAGTCAGGTCTACTTTTGTTGAGACCTGATTTATAACAAGAGTTGTTTAATCTTTAAGCACGGCCACTGTTATTTGCATTTTGTAACGAACTTCAAGCTGATTAAAACTTAAATGATGTTGATTGCAATTAATGAAGCATTGTCGAGTCTTTGTCTGAGTGCTTTTAAGTTTTAAAAAGTAACAAACTTCGTTATTTTAAATCATAATCTAAAGTTTTCTATTTTATTGATTTTATGTGGAAACTTATTGTTTTATACCTGTCCTTAGAAATATGAAAAAGAAATTAATTAAAGTTTAAAATGGTAAAAGGAATGCTAGTTAAAGATTCATAATATTTACATCATTTTTATTATTTACTTCTATTTCTCGACATATTAGTCCTAATAGCGCATTAATAGCATTATCTACATGCTAATACCTAAATTTTATTGATTATTTTAATTACCTTTTTTTGCTCTCCTAAAATCCGAACGAAGGCGATATAGAATGGCGGGTCTCCTTCTTACATCATACACATGCGCATTACTGCCAACGTCTCCTTCTTACATCATACACATGCGCA
>NW_013669193.1:123301-127511 GCF_000517525.1 Limulus polyphemus
ATTAAAAGCTAGAGACGAATTCTTCCCTAAAAATCAACTAAATTAAAAGCTAGAGACGAATTTTTCCCTAAGGTTTCAAATAATCTGATAATAAAGTGTGTGCCTCAATACAAATCAAACAAATTCGTCTTCAACATAAAACATTTCCGTTTCTATACTTTAACAGTATATGATAGAGATAGTCATGAAAGTTTCCGGTTCTATACTTTAACAGTATATGATAGAGATAGTCATGAAAGTTTCCGGTTCTATACTTTAACAGTATATGATAGAGATAGTCATGAAAGTTTCCGGTTCTATAATTTAACAATGTATGATAGAGATAGTCATGAAAGTTTCCGGTTCTATAATTTAACAGTATGTGATAGAGATAGTCATGAAAGTTTCCGGTTTTATAATTTAACAGTACATGATAGAGATAGTCATGAAAGTTTCCGGTTTTATAATTTAACAGTATATGATAGAGATAGTCATGAAAGTTTCCGGTTTTATAATTTAACAATATATGATAGAGATAGTCATGAAAGTTTCCGGTTCTATAATTTAACAGTATGTGATAGAGATAGTCATGAAAGTTTCCGGTTTTATAATTTAACAATATATGATAGAGATAGTCATGAAAAAAGCTTCATATTTTAAAATTTATTCGATTTTAACATTCTAAAAAACATATTAATGTCATACGGATGAAATTAATATGACTTAAACATTACATCGTAAGCATGATATACGGACATATTTATCTTACTCCTTGAAATACACCACACAACACCTACAATTAAAGGTAAAACCGGAAATACACCACACAGCACCTATAATTAAAGGTAAAATCTTACTCCTTGAAATACACCACACAACACCTACAATTAAAGGTAAAACCGGAAATACACCACACAACACCTATAATTAAAGGTAAAACCGTTTAATAATTACACTTAAATATAATTTCGAAAATTGTTTATGTCATTTGTAGGTGTTATCAGATACGGAAAGGCACTATCATTCGTCTTCATATTAACCATTTAAGGAAAGGCACTATATCATTCGTCTAAATATTAACCATTTAAGGAAAGGCACTATCTCATTCGTCTTCATATTAACAATTTAAGGAAAGGCATTATCTCAATCGTCTTCATATTAAATATTTAAGGAAAGGCACTATCTCATTTGTCTTCATATTAACAATTTAAGGAAAGGCACTATCTCAATCGTCTTCATATTAACCATTTAAGGAAAGGCACTATCTCAATCGTCTTCATATTAAATATTTAAGGAAAGGCACTATCTCAATCGTCTTCATATTAATAATTTAAGGAAAGGCACTATCTCAATCGTCTTCATATTAAATATTTAAGGAAAGGCACTATCTCATTTGTCTTCATATTAACCAATTAAGGAAAGGCACTATCTCATTCGCCTTCACATTAACCATTTAAGGAAAGGCATTATCTCATTCGTCTTCATATTAACCATTTAAGGAAAGGCACTATCTCAATCGTCTTCATATTAACTAATTAAAGAAAGGCACTATCTCAATTGTCTTCATATTAACCATTTAATATTTTATAGTGGTTACTTCAATATTGGTTAGAAACGTGGGTGCACCATAAACAGTGATGTTTAAATCCCACTTTTCAGTCAGATAAGAGTATCCAAGAGTTGGCGAGGGGAGGGGGTCCTGTTGACTAACTATTTTCCTTCCTTCTAGTCCATCAGTTCAAAAATAGGGACGACTAGCGCATAGACGCTTAGTGTAGCTTTGCATGAAAATACTAAAGAGTAAGTTTGACTATTGTTATTTTTTTAGAATTATGTGAACGTGTTAGTAGAAGGTTTCAGGAAAACCAATTATTACATTTAAGGATTTCTTTTTGCCCAAATATACCCCGTAAGAAATAATAAACCGCTAGAATGGGCCCAATATGGATTCCAGCAACCCCAGTAATTATTAGCCACCAAACAGTGGGTAATCGACTTCACATGTACATCTCCAGATCGAGAAATACTGTCAGTTTGGACTTTTGTGATGAACTGGTAATAATGACATTAAGTACTGTTCTCTTCCCAGACAATTGTATATAATACATACACTGTAGCATGTGTGACAAATTGATAAGTAATTGAATCTATTGTGTAGAACATTTTAATGGTTGTATGTTATATTATCATCATTCTTGTGTAACTGTAAATTATAAAAAGTCAAGTAAAGGAAAGAAAAATAGCTCTAAACGTTCAAATTGTAAAAAAACAGGATCACATATTTTTAACTCAACAGAACAGCTATAAGCCAGAGACAGTTTCAACTTGATAATCCTAATGAAGGTAAAATGTTTGAATAAATTGGTAAAATAAAAACGGAAATAAGTAAACAGAACGTATGCGAAATTAGACAGAGAATTTCCGAATGTAAAATTGAAATGAATGGCATTAAATCATTAGTAGACGTTTTTCAAATAACACTGACGAATTCATGTCAGAAATAATAGTCAACATAAAGGCAATAAAAAACAAAATCAGGAACTTGTATTACAAAATAAAAACACGCAACAGGAAATCAAAATCTTAAATGGTCAGGTAGCTGACTTGCAACAATATTAATGAATTATGAGTATTGAATTTTAAGGAGTACCGGGAGTATAAGGTTAATTTGTTTTATTTTTGAATTTCGCGCAAAGCTACACGAGGGCTATCTGCGCTAGCCGTCCCTAATTTAGCAGTGTAAGACTAGAGGGAAGGCAGCTAGTCATCACCACCCACCGCCAACTCTTGGGTTACTCTTTTACCAACGAATAGTGGGAGTGACCGTCATATTATAACGCCCCCACGGCTGAAAGGGCGAACATGTTTGGTGTGACGGGGATTCGAACCCCGTCACACCAAAGTACTGTTTCTATCATATTTAAGATATTTCTGTGAAGTTACGAATAATGAAGAAATATCAAGTTTTTAGAGGACTCGTATTAATCTATAATCGAAATTCTGATAATGAAGCAATGATTTGAAATGTGTAGAGGGAAGGCTAAATAATGATATATTTTGTTTAAATATAAGGAAAACAGTATATATGGGGCTTTCTATAAAATAATTAAATCGAATATTTCCAAGAAAACCAACAACTTATGAGAACCTGCCAATAATAATATAAATATCACTTCAATTCTACAAAAAAATCTGAAAGTATCTTGGAATAGTATTTGATTAAATTAGGTTAAATTAGAACGAACATATTAAATGAATTGAACAAAATTAAAGACGTCAGAGGTAAGGCTTTACTATTTAAGAATTATTTATCTGAGAATGAAATCAAAAGTACTTATTATGCTTGGTTTGATTCAATTCTACAATATGGTGTCTCAGGATAGTTACATGTCTGACAACTTTAAATATTAATATAGTTACAAAAATATTATCATATATGTATTATCATTATTATTACAGCAGGACCACACTAAGTTACATTTTCAGAATTAAAATGTACTATCTCTACTATCATTTATATATTTATAAAACATTAAATAGATTCAGTAAAGATATTCAAAACTGGCCAGAAATGAAATCAATGTATCAAACAAAAGCTGAAGTTTAAAACATTCTTAAATAAATAAAAAAATATCTAGAGAAAAAGTATTTATATCAAGCATAAACATTTTTTAATAAATGAAGTAAGCTTACTGTTTAGTTTGTTTTTGAATTTCGCGCAAAGCTACACGAGGGCTACCTGCGCTAGCAGTCCCTAATGTAGCAGTGTAAGACTAGAGGGAAGGCAGCTAGTCATCACCACCCACCGCCAACTCTTGGGCTACTCTTTTACCACCGAATTGTGGGATTGACCGTCATATTTCAGCCCCCCACGGCTGAAAGGGCGAGCATTTTTTGGTTGGACAGGGATTCGAACCCGCGCCCCTCAGATTACGAGTCGAGCGGCCTAACCACCTGGCCACGACAAAATGACAACGTACAAAAAGTATGGATTGAAAAATATATGCTATGACATGTTAAAATAGGTTTAAATTGCATAAATGTAACGAAAGAAATCTTAATTAATTAATTTATTGTTTAATGACATATTTGTTTATGACCCACACTCGTGTAATGTTGTGGAGTATCTTTATTTTCTGTGAGATTGTTTAATTTTTATACTATTGTTCTTACATTTGAAATTAAAATGGTGTATTTAAGTGTTTTACACTTGGTCTGACGTTTCATTGGT
>NW_013669193.1:128403-129287 GCF_000517525.1 Limulus polyphemus
TAACGAACAGTAAAATACAAGTTGTGTTTTGATTGAATAGATTAGAAGTACACGCAGTTCCTGGGGTTGACGTAACTTAACGAACAGTAAAATACAAGTTGTGTTTTGATTGAATAGATTAGAAGTACACGCAGTTCCTGGGGTTGACGTAACTTAACGAAAGGGAAAATATAAGTTGTGTTTTGATTGAATAGATTAGAAGTACACACAGTTCTTGGGGTTGACGTAACTTAACGAAAGGGAAAATATAAGTTGTGTTTTGATTGAATAGATTAGAAGTACACGCAGTTCCTGGGGTTGACGTAACTTAACGAAAGGTAAAGTACAAGTTGTGTTTTGATTGAATAGATTAGAAGTACACACAGTTCCTGGGGTTGACGTAACTTAACGAAAGGGAAAATACAAGTTGTGTTTTGATTGAATAGATTAGAAGTACACACAGTTCCTGGGGTTGACGTAACTTAACGAAAGGTAAAATAAAAGTTGTGTTTTGATTGAATAGATTAGAAGTACACACAGTTCCTGGGGTTGACGTAACTTAACGAACAGTAAAATACAAGTTGTGTTTGATTGAATAGATTAGAAGTGCACGCAGTTCCTGGGGTTGACGTAACTTAACGAAAGGTAAAGTACAAATTGTGTTTTGATTGAATAGATTAGAAGTACACGCAGTTCCTGGGGTTGACGTAACTTAACGAAAGGTAAAATACAAGTTGTGTTTTGATTGAATAGATTAGAAGTACACGAAGTTCCTGGGGTTGACGTAACTTAACGAAAGGTAAAGTACAAGTTGTGTTTTGATTGAATAGATTAGAAGTACACGAAGTTCCTGGGGTTGACGTAACTTAACGAAAGGTAAAGTACAAGTTGTGTTTTGATTGAAT
>NW_013669194.1:0-3976 GCF_000517525.1 Limulus polyphemus
AAAGACTTGTGTCGTTAAAATTTCGTCGGAACGAAGTTACGGAAAAATCAATTAACGAAACGGAGACGTAACAGTATATTATATTGGATATCATATCACATCTATTACCAACTAATAGACCGTACGTTTATGCACCGCCCGGCATGGCCAGGTTGTTAGGGCGCTTGACTCGTAAACTGAGGGACGTGGGTTCGAATCCCCGTTCCACCAAACATGCTCGCCCTTTCAGCCGTGGGGACGTTATAATGTGGCGGTCAATCCCACTATTCACTGGTAAAAGAGTAGCCCAAGAGTTGGCGGTTGGTGGCGATGACTAGCTGCCTTCCCTCTAGTCTTTCACTGCTAAATTAGGGACGGCTAGCGCATATAGCCCTCGTGTAGATTTGCTCGAAATTGAAAACAAACAAACGCGTATATACAATGCGACACCTGCTTATTGTCTTTCGTTGTAACCTATGTTGTGATATTCGATGCTTATTTCAGTTATCATAAGAGCTGAAACAAATAGCTGAAATGTTTTATAAATTTTGTGATTCGTGCAACGATAAATACATCATGTGCATCAAACAGGCTTGATAAAATGTATCTAGCTTACTTGTGGAAACATACGCTAACAGTTAGGCTAGAAAGAAAATGGCTGTGTCTCGAAAATTTGGGCGTGTGAAAAACGTACAGTAACTGTTTGTAAGTTACTAGTACCAGTTAGGGTCGAACATAGTTGTATAATAGCTGTGTTATTCAGGAGTGAATAAATCGACTATACGTTGATATATCAACTAAGATATTACTAGAATATTTCCAAGCATTTAAGCAGGTACAAAATACCTCAAACAGATTCAGGTATATATTATTAGGCAAATGGAGTTTTTATCTGAGAATAATATTGCTACTCCATGTTTTGGAAAAACAAGCTTATTTGTTTTTATGCCGTTTTAATTGAAGTTACAAGCCTTTGCTCGATTTCATTTGTCATTTTTACAGTGATTACTGCTAAATATGTTAATTTATGAATCATACTTTCAAAATAGCAAAGTAACTTCTAATTAAAATAAACCTAAAATAACATAAAAAATACCTAATTTTAAAAAATTCTCCAATGCTTAAAAATATCCGAGAACTTGTACAGTAAACAATTTTCGTAAATCAATATAACCCTTATTATCCGAATAACGTTTGTTTAAATTGAAAAATGTGACATTCAAAGTTATAATTACTTTCTAAAGAGAGAAAATGAGTACATCATTAAAGGTGTATACAATTTAACGTTTGATCAACAGATCAGACAAGTGCCATAGTACTTCAGCTTGTAAGTTGTTTGTTCAAATCATCAAGTTCAGGATGACATCCTTCATGCGAGCAATCTGGTTCAGGAAACTGTAAGTAAGCAAGAAATCAATAGTTGTTGGAACTCCCTGAAAATGACATATCCTTTACTAGGAAATGTTTAAATGTTGTTGAAAAACCTACACAAAAATGAAAAGTAGGAAATAACAATATAATGAAATAATTACATATTTTATATGTAAGAAAAAATTATGTTACGCTTGTTGAAATTAAAAGAGAAATTATTTAGCAAAAACGTTTTGTATAGTAAATAGGTAATATGTAAAAAATAGAAATATTTTTATAATTTTTAATGACTTTTTCTGTCAAACACAAATCAAGTAATGCGATTGGTGCATTTCTATTACAACTATTATTTTATTGAATGAATTAGTACATAGAGACTTACAATAAGTAAGTGCGTCAAAAGTTTGTTTTAGGGCTAAGACGCTAAATCTAGTATAGTTTCAGTATGTAAACCGAAAACAACATTATACATTTCATGAAATGTGTAAAAAATTGTTCATTGAGAGCAACAGCGCTTGAAAACTTCAAATTTAATGACCACAATTTCGAAAATACGTCTTCAGATGAAAAGAATCATGAAAAGACATCAAAAATTTGAATCAGGCAGTCCTCAAAGCTTATGATCAGATGAGATTCTTTATCTAGCTTGATATCTGAAGGATTGGGGTTATCATGATGTCATTGCAGAATATCATGGTACTGTTTAACCTTTATAACCATCATAACCATAAATAAATACATAAGGCCCAAAGTGTAGCCGGTAGACAGATCCACTAACTCGAACTGTATCACCAGCAGATGAAATAGTAAGTTCTTGGTGAAGACAAACACAAAAGAGTACAAGCCATGGAACCACTCCAAAAAGATAGTTGACTGGCCACCAAGCCACAAGTCAGAGGTGAAAGGATATTGGTTGGTGAAAGCCACCTATAGGAGCTGAATCATCAGCAGATGAGACTCAAAGCCTTTGCCAATGATTGTGGAAATTGGTTAACCAGCCAGAAACCTCCCCATGAAGAGAGGTGCCCAGCCAACCTGGGAGTAAAGAGGGATGTAACATTGGTGGATGAAGTCCACCAATATCATCTGTATCGCCTTCCAGCAAAACAGTGAGAGATCAATCCCTGTGTAGATGATGAGAGATACCTGGTTGCCTCATGGATAGGGAAGAAAATACTATTTTTGATGATGACCAACAATGCTATGAACATCACTGACTGATGACACAGTGAGTTCTTCTTCTCTACAAGGATGAAATATGGGGCCAATGAGACAATCACCAAAATAATAGATGAGTGTCAGAAGCAACTGCCAGTAGTGGGGTGATCTGAGGTCCAACAGGACCTCTAATGTCATATGATTGACTAATCATCACTTAGTAATCCCAGGGTCCTGAGCCAACACTCATATAACGTCACTAAAAATTGGGACGACCGATTTGTATGCTAAGGTTGTGCACTGCAAGGGTATTCTGTGCAAATTGCCCACATCTTATCTGAAAACAAGATAGACAGACCCTCCATTTAGACTGACTGCACAACAAGTGAAGAGGGACTATCAGTGAGCTGTTGCTGCTGTAACTCAAGCTCCAGAAACCTAGCTTTGGATCTGGTCACCAACATTCCATCCAGGGCACTCATTTATTTCAGTAAGTGATACCAGACTTTATATGAATGAAAAGACATGCCTCTGACTACATGTTGGTCTAATGAACCAAACATTGAAGATTGTGGGCACAGATCTAAGGTCTTGGATTTTTATACTGAGTATGAAGATACTACAGAAGCTCTCTACCAACTTCAACAGTGTAACAGGTGAACTAAGTTTTCGTGGGAAACCATCCAGCACTCAACCAAGCCTGACCAAATATAACCGGTCACTAATGTGTACCTACCTAGCAGAGGGAAGCCAGTATCTTTATGTAAGCAAGTGGCATGCCATGTATTACTACAAACAAAATTAAGTGCATCAATGTCACTTGCAGTGGTTGTTGAATCAATATACATAAAAAACCACTGTCTTCTGTTCAGAAAGAAGGCAACAGAGAATGGCCATCAGGGATTAATGTTGCAAAGTTACTCTGTAATTATGAACAATGAGCTATCTAGCTTTTCACTGGAATGGATATTGGCCCATCATAGGAAGTTTAAGAGGTTGACACTAGCTGTAATGCTAGGTTTACTTTCACTACCCCACACCTAAAAATAAATACTCTTCACACAGCCTTCTGAGATTGCTCGTTCTTTATTTTTGTATCAGTCTAGATTCATTCCAGTGTCAGTGTCTTAATGATCTGCTGGCTAAGTATGCCAATGTATTTTAATATGAACGTTGTTTAGATTAAGTTTATATTTAGAAATATACATAGCTTATACTGTTAGATAGGTATTGTGAAACTCCCTCCTATTCTCTTAAGTTGTAGAAGATTCTCGAGAGTAAGAATCAATAATATATCTGTATACGTAAACGCATTAACCAGTATTGTTACGTTAGACTGAATTTTCTAGAAAACCTTCCCACCCCTATAAATATAACCAACGCGTCGCGCTAAGAGGGGGAGTATCTATTATTAGTTCGCGACAATCAGTGTGCTTATCATTCGGACAACTTAAGATATTTGACCAGG